>NC_092191.1:2760000-3060000 GCF_043641665.1 Enoplosus armatus | reverse complement strand
TTGTATTGTATTCTGATAGCTACAGTATATTTTACAGGTGTTACTGTTAACCGCCTGCATATTCACTCAGCAGACCTTTTGAAAACTTGAGATTAGCTGTGAAGTTGTGTAGTATCAACAGTACTGGATCAGGACTAGTACAAAACCTGCCTTATTTCTACAGGCGAGCCGTCATGTAGCTAGCAGCTAGCAATCATGAAATAATTACTACTTTAAAGTAGAAGTTAGTTAGCTAAGTGCTAAGCTAAGTAATTTATTGTATGTTTTCAATATGGTTTTGAGTAAACTGACACTTCATGGTGACAAAGAAGTAGCTGTGAATTAATTAGCTTAAGCTGTTAGCTAACCAGCTAGCAGGTGTTGGCTACACTGAAGTAGCTAGCAGCTAGCTAGAAGACCAAATATGAAATTGAACATTTAGATTCCTTCTTGTGAGTATTTCTCTAGTGCATACGTTTTTAAATGACAACATTTATGGCATCAATGTTTGTTTGTTCACAGCATCAAGTTACTGTAAAAGGATTGCGAGTTTCCCGCCGTCTGTAAAAATGGCTGCTGTGTGACTGTTTGAGGTTAACTGTTGTTATGGCAGTGAATTATCAGTTTGCTGCTTTGGTTAAAGGGAAAATCATATTCCACCCTATTTAGGAACTAAAACAGGGCAAACTAAGGTACGTTTTACTTTTGGTGAGTATGACGGACGATAGGAGAGTCCGTGACAGTTTGTGTGGAGTCATTCTGAGGCATTACGTGAGGTGAGTCAGCTCTCTGACAGCCGGGCTGTTTCCAGACCAGTTCATTAAGGGTGAAATTGGGAATTGGGAATTTCTTTACGTACTACTAATTAAACGTTAACTGCTGTCTCAATAAACTGCACAGAGGTCAACTCTCCCCCTGATCGATGTCTTGTCATGTAGGTGCTACGCTTGAGTTGGACGCCAGAGTCTGTCGGTTTGTTCAGAATATCAAAGATGGATTCGCCGCCTCCTGTGTGCTGAGATTTCAGTCGTCCTGAGGGTTGGCTTCCTCCTCGTCCTCCTCGGGTACAGAAACTTTCAGCTTACCTACACACACACACACACACAAACGTGACCCATATTAAACTATATTGAATTAATAAATGAATGAATATTTGTTTATGCAACAAGACAGTACTTACATTACCTGCAGAGGCAAGAGAAGATACAGTGTTGAAAAGTAACTACATACATACAATTTTGAGGTACTTGTACTTTACCTGAGTAATTCCATTTTCTGCTTCTTTATACTTCACCTCCACTACATTGATTTTAAAGCTTTAGTTACTTTGCAGATTCATATTATTGACACTAAATCAACTAATGAATTATGATGTATTATTATTATGGATTAAGCTACCCAGCAGAATATAAAGTCATAAAAATCAACTCCACATTTGCCAGCTGCAACATTAAAGTTATTTACACATTAATGCACCAATAGTTATAATACAGTAATATAATGTAATCTGCATGATGAGTACTTTTACTAACAGAGAATTTCTACACTGTGGTTTTACTATTTTTACTTGAGTAAAAGATCGGAGTACTTCTTCCACCACTGCTCAGATATAAACATGTTGTGAAATATTCTTTCATCATCATAATATTTTATCAGAGTGAATCTTTTGCTGCTAAAATCCTTCATAATTGTTTTTTTTCATTCTTTACAATAACACCTTTTTCAGCCTTGCAGACCCCTACCTCTACCCCCACCCTCCAACCCCACCCCACCATATACCCATACACCACACCACAGCCACCAGCTTGAAATGAAAATGAAGTAAAGTGATGGCAAAGAAAGACAAACTAAAATGAAAGCATCCTCATCCACACCACATGTACACAAACACGAACTGCAATGGTAGAGAACTTTTACAAAATAAAACAGAGGAACTGTTGGCAGTAAAGGGTGAAGAAGAGCAGTCCTCTAATGAATCCTGCTGCATGTTGGACGCAGCACCAAAAGGAAATACCTGCTAAATCCTTGAAGAAGAGCAGGAAACAGGCCAAAATAAAACATAAATTCAGTTTGTCTATGATAGAAAGCAAGAAATGAATCACTTTAAAACGATTTAATCCAAGTTATTGATGGATTGAAAAGCTATTATAATAGATCCCATTTCTTTTTCCGTCTTGCAGCACATCCCGTCTGTGGTATGTGATAAAAACACTGGGACACATGTTGTATAAACCACACACTCATTCACAAACACACTTATAGAGACATTTCAGCTGTTAATGCAGTGGTGCCGGGGGATGTTGATCTCCACACAGCAGGGTCACACAGATCTGAGGAAGGCAGGCATGTAATGCTATTTACTGCTGCATAAATGCTGCACACAAACAAAGCAATGTCCTTTCTAAAACCTTTTTTTATTCTTTTTAATCTTGTACTCTTAATGTTTTAATCTCTTAATGGTTGTCCCAGCGCTCTCTTCTGCCTCCCTTGGGTTTAGCTTTACTGCAGTTAATTTGACTCCTACATGTTGTCATCATGTTTTCCTTTTGTTTGTCATGGGAGTGAACATGAAGCAAACCCCCAAATACTACCAAACTTTTTTGCATAAAAATAGAGAATTTAAAACTATTCAGAAAGACTTTCACTAAAGGATAAAGAATACTCAGACATTCAGTAAGTGTTTCAATATAATACATCTTTATTCACAAGCAAAACCTCACCAACGTCACCTACAGGCATTTAACTTTAGACTGATTTAAGACATTTAACTAAACTCTTTATGTGTTTGTGTGTGTGCGTGAAAGAGAGGGAGAGCTGTATTTATGTGTGGCACGAGAGTGAAGCGGCGTGTTAATGGGATCAGATGAGCAGCAGTGAGTAAGAGGGAAGAGTTGGTTATTGAGAGACAAAGAAATTAAAATGTGAGCGAAGGTGGTTATCGGGAGACGGAGTCCGGACTGGACGCTTCCTGTTTGTGGTCACATGACAAATCTGAGAAAGAGGGAGAGAGGGGGGGGAGGAGGAGGTGAGGGAGGGGAGGTAAAAGAGGACAGGAAAGTGAAAGATCATGCAAAGCCACAGGAGGAGGGAAGACGAGAGAGGAGAGACAGAGGAGTTAGTGCTGTTAGTAGTCAAGAGTTTTACAGAACAAAGAGTTTTTATGGAAATATAAATCTAGACTGAAGTATTCGTAACAGTATTTCTGTCTATTACAGTATTAGTAACAGACAGTGTGTCAGTGTTTATTTTTCAAAGATTGCGCATCAACATGTAATGACTTTTGTTGCATTCATCAGTGTTTGATTTAATATCAGTATCAGAAATACTTTATTGATCCCCGGGGGGGGGGGAAATTACACCTAATGACTGATTCAGTTATTATAGTTATGCACCCAGAGTCTCCTTTCAGCTCTGAACCTGCTAGATGTTCAAACTTTGTCTATGTGGTGCTGCACAGGTGGTGTAATGTAACCAAGTATATTTCTTTCTTTAAGTATAAATTTGAGGTACTTGTACTTTACTTGAGTCTCTTTCATGCTTTATTCTTCTACTCCACTACAATTCAGAAGGAAATGTTGTACTCACTAGTTACTTCACAAATCAAAACATTTCCACACAAAACATACTAAGAGCTTATAAAATGTTTGTGTATATATGTTACAACATTTCATGGTTCCAGCTTCTCAAATGTGAGGATTTGCCGCTTTTCCCTCAAGCAAAGAATCAATCAATGAATGGAGGAAATAATCAGCAGATTAATACATAATGAAAATAATAATTATAGTCCGACGCAAAAAAGTTAAGAATGAGCGCCACCTCAACCAACTACAACGGTAAAAGGCTGCTGAGTACTTTTAATTTTAATACTTAATTTTAATTACTTAAGTAATATTTTCAATGCATTAATAATATGAAAAGAAAGAATATTTATGAAAGAGTACTGTTAGTGTGGTATTAATACTTTTACTTCAGTAAAGGATCTGAGTACTTCCTCCCCCGCTGGTGAACAGTTGCTTTATCAGGGCTTGTTTGCTGCCTGCAGTGGTTGATAAGAGCCGCTCAGACGCAACAAAGAGCTTAAAGAAACTAAAATGCTCCTTAAAGCTGCAGAATTGTATTTAAACGAAAGAGCAAACTCTTTGCATTATAGAGATTTCCATTCAAGCCCAGCTAACTTGACTAACAGACAAATCTCCCAAAAACCTCTATATTTATTTATCCAGATGTTTGTTTTTTATGTGAACTGTCGGCTTCAGTTAGTCGCTTAGTAAATTTTATTATTACACTTTTAATTCATTTGAATAGAATTGAGAAAAAATATTTGTTCTTATTTGGTAACTAAGTTTTGTGGAAATGTACTTGAGAAAAATAATACAGTTGTTATTCAGAATGATTTTGTCAATGAAATTAACACGTGTGTGTGTGTGTGTGTGTGTGTGTATGTGTATTTGGTGTGTGTAAGGCCAAAAGTATACTCCAAATAACTTAAAAAAAAATAATAGCACAATGCTTTGTGAGACAAACATTGAAATTCAGTGTGAAAATTATATCATATTATGAGTTGCTTGCTGTATATTTTTGTTTTATTAGATTAGATTAGATTTATTTTGGAGTATACTGCTGGCCAAAGTGTGTACGTTTTTCTGTCTGAAAACAGTTTACCGCCTGAACTGTTGCTCTCTGCCACTCCTCTCTCCTGATTGGCTAACAGCAGACTCGCCTCATTCCCATTGGCTTCCTCTGGCCCATTGTGATTGGCCCACAGGGAAGCGGTGGCATAGAGCTGTGCCGTGATTGGGCTCAGCTGGCCGTCTGTGTCACAGAGCCCCGCCCCGAGAAGGTGTTGCTCCACCCCCAGCTGAAGCTCTGAGGAGAGAAGAGCACCTCTAGTGGAGAGACGCTTCAACTACACTAGACGTGTCGCAGAGCGGAAGAAGCCCAAAACAACCAAACTAAAATCAATTTGTAATTCAAAAACTGGGAGAATATCCAAACTGAAACTGAGCGAGAAAACTAGAAGACAAAAAAATCCAACTGAAGATTAGCAAGTAGCTTTCCCTGACATCTTATATTAAACATAAATATCCCACTCAGCTGGGAGCTTCGGGGGGGAATTTGTTTCGCAGATTGTTTAGGGACAAAGGTTCCTGATTTACTAAACAAAATCCTCTGCTATCAAACTCCAGTGTTGTTCTGTGGTAAATATCCAAGGACCCAAACAAAAAGAGCCGTGGCTCTATGAACAACCAGTGCCTCTTGGATCAGTGTTAAATTCAGTTTGATTTGTAGATGTCTGTCTAAACGCTGCGTCATGACCCAGAAGAGGCTAAATATTTACGTAAAGTCTGCTTAAAAACAACGTTTCGCCTTCAATATTCAATAAACCTGATCACAAAAACCACAGTGTGAGAATAAAACCTGACGAGATTAATAAATAAAGCGCACTTTTTTTTTTCTTCTGCTCCTTCAGTATGTAAATGCAAGCATTTGGTGCATAGGCAGTTATTCATGAGGCTATTAGCTAACTGGCCTACACACACACACACACACACACACACTCACTCACTCAGACGGGATCAATAAAAGAAAAGCTTTTACTGTCTCCACTTCCCGGAACCAACTCAGTGCTGCACTCACTAACAGAGAGCTCCACACACACACTTACATGCACTTACATGTTGTTTTCCTTTCTTTTCCCCTAAAAAAACCTGCACCTTTTCCTACAGACTCATTGAAATACAGCTTTCTGTCCCACACACACGTGGTCGAAGTCAAACACAGAGCTTCTGTAGAGAATACGAAGGCTTTGCTAAGTCAGCCGCTCTAAACTGCTGCCTCCGACCCCGTAACACTTTTATAAATTATTCAGAACAGGCGATGATAACAAAATGACAACAACAACCAAGTCTTTTAAAAGACAAAAGCCATCAGACAGGTGCTCTGTGGACGTACTGTGGATCAAATCTGAGCTCTGTGGTCAAGTAAAGAAGCTCCTCAAGAGATCACTACTGTGTTCACTATTGCAGAGACAATATATAACTTACATATCCTGCACACCCAAAGGTAAACGCACACTACTACTACTACCAATAAAAAAGTAACGATAAGGAAACCCCACTAAATAATAGTAATAAACTAATTTTCATGCCATAAAACTAAGTGTCTCCTGCTGTCTGCATTAGCCAGACAAACACACACCCTCATGCCATTTACTAGATGCTATAATTAATGTAAAAGTCAACATATGACAGGTTTATTTATATAGATAAGGAGAGTTTGACGTAATGATGAATGATGTTCATGTTCATGTTTCACATCCATTGTTTTTGGGTGGAGGCATAAATCTCTGAATTGGAAATATTAGACACAGAACAAGAACAAGTGCATTTAAGAAACCAAACCATCAGAAGTAACCGCTGTACACCCCCCACCCCCACACCCACCCCCGCCTGCCAGCTGAGCCTGCTGATCTGACACTGAAAAATGTTGAAGACTAAAAAAAACAAAAGTGGGAGTAAAACCAGAAATAGCTACAGATAACACAGAGATAGAAAAACAAGGTGCAATAAACAAAACAAACAGAACTTCCATACAAAAAAACAAACATATAGAAACCGTGAAACTGAGGAGAGGAAGGGGGAGACTGGTGTGTGCACAGCTGCAACAAAACCTCCAGTACATGACAGTACAGACCTCAAAGTACATCAGTAGAAATTCTTACTGAAGTATCCTGTGACTTTAGAGGATCTTTGGCTCTGAACAAAGAACATGTATTTGTTTATATACTGAATGAAGAAGTGTGGGTAACTATGTGATATGTAGCTTAAATCATGTTTCCCAACAACGTGCTGATTGTTGGCTCGGTCCCGCCTTAAATCAACATCTAATGACTGAAGGACAAAAGATGGATTCAGAGATCTCAGTGAGTTTGAAAAGACGCCAACAGTGGACCGCTTCTCTTCTCTTTTCATTTACAGGCACTTCTGCAAAGTAAAAACTCGTAATATGTTTTCAGTTTGTATTTTAAATGCCTGTTGCGGTGTCTTTGTTGTTTCTGGCGTTATTTACTGCAAACATCTCATCTCATTTTCCCATGTTAGAGGCATTTCATGGTGATTCACTGGAGGAAACAGCAGATTGCAGAAGGACCTGAGATGCACCAAGTAAATCCTGCTCATAATCCCTTCCTCAAGGGGAAATGGATTTCTCCGGCTTTCCTTTCACAGAGCATCTTTTACACATTTTCAGACTTTGTGCACGTTAAAGTCCTGTGAGACCAGGCTGAAAATGGTCCTGTGTTTACCTTTCATGGTGGGCGGGGCGTAGGTGCTCTGCTTCCTCTGAGAGGCATCTGAAGCCTGCAGAACAGAAAGAAAGAACACGTTATAACCTGATTTAACACAGTCCATAAGCCACAAGCGGTCCAAACGGCACTTTTTTTAAAAATGCTAAGAAGTTGATTCATCATTGTAACAAGAAGTTTCAGTAAATGATGATGATGAAGACAAGCAATGTGCTTATAAACATAATGTAAAAACAGTTCTGTTGCTTATACATAAAAATGAATATCCAATAGGAGACCATTTCATTTCATCACAACATCGACTTCCCAGACAAGCCATCATTCATCTGGCAGGTTGTCTGTCCCCCTTTGTGTCTTTATGTGTCCTTTGATTGGAAGCTCATTCTTTGACACTGGTGTTTACCTGCTGGTGTGTTTCCCCACTCCTCCCTGCATCTGTAGGTAGAAACAACGTTTTTACAAACCTGTGACTCTCCGCTGGCGTTGTGTTGATCTCCAACATCTGCAGGAGAGACGAGACAACAGCTCTGAGCGCTCTCCCTTTTTATCGATTTGTCACTAGCTCACTTTTATTTTAAGTTTATGGCGCACCACCGTTCACAAATCTGCACGACGGATGTTTTTCAGCCCCACAAGCGAGAGCTCGGGGATCTGATAGTGTCTGTGTTAGTGGGTCTGTTCCTAAATCAGTTCAAACCACGTGGGTCTGGTTTGGTAGTGGGCCTTAACAGTCTTGGTTCCTCTGTGGCCTGAAGCTGTGCTGTGATCATCACGCAGCTTTTAGATAAACTCCATATGATCAGAACAGCACTGTTGCGGGGCAGGAAGTCCTGGAATCAGTATTGAGAAATCACCTTTTTAACACCTGCAGGTGATTATAGTCTCTTTTAATAAAGGGGCCGTTGACTCAGCGGTTACTGGGCCAGATGCTGAGACTTCTGGCTTTCCGAATACCCTTTGTTCTTCAACAATAGTTTATTAACTTTCTTTAACTCACTCCCTCGCTACTGTTGAGTCCCATGAAATAATCTCCTAAAACAGCTGGGCACTGTAGTTTTGGAAAATAAAAAGTAAATAGTGCGTTTGTTGGGGACTATTTTCAGCTGCGGATTAATCCACATTTGTTGCTTTAGTGGGTATTTCCAGCAGCAGGATGGTGTATGTGTGGGAGTCAAAATAAACTACAATGGGTGTGTGTGTGTGTGTTTTCATGGTAATGAAGGCACATATCACCCACTCCCAAATTCCAAAACTCCCCTCCAGCTCAATATTGATGTTTTGAATCTCAGCCGTTTTGAAAACACCAACTGTGAGCTGTAACAAGATTTCTGGCTCTGAGGGAAATAAAACAAGCTCGGGGGATTTATCGTTAAGAGAGACCAAACATGATTCCCAGAGGTTGCCAGTAGAAGTCAGTAAATCGTACATTACTTACTTTGAGAAAACATCAGCATGTGTCGAAGACAAAACGCAAAATCCTGAAAACAATTCAACTCAACTCGAGACACAACATCTGCACTTTTGTCATGGTGATCTTTGTTTCAAGGCTAAGAACACACGGCCACTTCTTGTTGTAACAGCTGCCAGCTGCTTTTCACTCTGCACAGTGACTGTCAGTGGTATGTTGCTGAAAAATAAGACTGAAAATCTCTGAAATTTGGTGCACAAATCAACCGTTGGCCACTTTCTGAGAGAGAAAATATATTTATATATAATTCTGTGGATTGATTTCTCTCTTAAAATTGAAGATACTGAAATGTTTGTGTCCTGTCCATGTTTATGTTTCCAGTCTTCCTGCTGTGTTTGATACCAACGTTCTTGTTCTCTGATTTCTTTGAGAAAATAAGAAATGGCTGCTTGAAAACACCTCAGGCTGCAGAGCTTTTATACAACCATACTGGAACCAGCCTCAGTGAGCACAAAATGGAATCAGGCCGCTTATTCAATCAGTCAGTTCCTGTGCAGAGGGATTTATAAGAGCTGAGAGCCAACGCACACACGCACACTCTCTTTAGGCATCCATCAGCCCAGTCTGAACACTGAGATCACTTACCAAAAGCTGCAGCACAAATCTAATTAAGGTTCCATTATAGCTGCCACTTTTCAGCTGTCTCCCCCCCCCCCCCCGTCTCTCTCTCTCTCACCTGTGCCAGGTTGTCTGTAGATCTGCAGAGTGGCAGGAGTTGGTCTTCTGCGACGGATCTGAGGTAAACACACAAACAAACACATATTTTCATTGTGGCTCCTTGACTTCCCTCAGCTCTCTGCTCCGACATGCAAACCTGGAAACCTTTAAGGCCACTTGACTTACCGTCAAACTCACCTGCCATGCGGCTGGTTCAACACTTCTGTTTGTTTTAATCCTCTCATTGCAGTCTGCTGCTTCACTGCCATTGTTTAGCAACGTTTTATCTCTGCCTGTTTTAATTTGTGTTCAGTTTTAATGGTTGGTTGGTTTTGCTGTTGTTGTTGTTGTTGTTTGTAAAGCGTGATGAGACACTCATGTATGATAATGAACGTTAAATACATTTTGCCACGACTTGACTGCTGTCCCAGTAATTAGACTTTAAAAACACAAAATTCAGCTCACTTTCTAAATAAAAGTTAATTAGAACTGCCAACTGGAACTAACTGTCCCAGTTCTTACACTGTAAAAGCACTCTCCTGCGTATTTGTGTAAACTTAATTGAGAGCATGTAATTATCTGCCTGAATACTTAAAGCTCTGTTTTATTACTCAAAATGCCTCTTAAAAAAATAACCATCCACTTACAGCTTTAGTACCTACCTGAAAATCACAACTTTCCCACATTTTAAATTAATTTTCCCAACAGTAACATGAGAAACGTGACCTGTAGTGATTTACAGACACTTTTTACTGACTATTCTAATACTTCTTACAAGGATCGCTTGTACAGCCGAAATAACTACATAAACCAACGGAGCTGATGTAAAGATTGGACCCACTGTTCCTTAAAAGAAACTGAAGAAAAACAGCTCCCGGACGACGGGAACAACGCTGCCACACTGCGGGAATGTAAATGTTCATCGTCATCCTGGAGCGGAGACTTTACAAGATGGTATCTCATAAAACCATTGCTAAGATTTATCTTTCTGGACATGCTGGCGGTTTCCAACACAGGGGCTCCCCAAACAGCCACAGAGGGGCCCTAATCTGTCACCGTTCATTACCAGCTTCCTTAGAAAATGAACAACTTCCGGTTTCCATCAACTAAACAGTTCATAAAGACGTCAGCAAAGCAAAGACCAGTATCCACGCTCAGGCCTTACAGGGACTTTTAACTCCCTGAAGGAACGTTTAAGCTTGTATGAAAGACCAGCTTCTGTTTCTTTTTACTGGCGGAGCCATTCAGAATCAGTTAAAGGAAAATTACACTTCAGATACTCTTTACATGTTATTCATCTTTACTTTTCAGAAGATAAATGGGCCTTTCTATCGCTCTGCCTGGCTTTCCCACTTTTACTTAAGGTCAGTTAAGATAGTCAGTGATGTCCCAGAATATGTTTCCCAGAATGCCTTTCAACACCCCCCCAAGAGAACGGGCGTGAACTTGTTGCAATCAGCTGCAGATCTACCGTGACAGGAGTGAATTTAATGCAAACGATGTCACTTGACGTCTCTGGATGGTCACATTTACATCAGCAGCCACTTGTACAAGGAAAAGCACATGAATAAAAACATTTGTGATTATTGGAAGACAAGGACATGTTTTGAGAAATGTACACTGAAAATACAGTAAATATGTCAGGAATGCAGAACGAAACACCGCTGGGTGTGTTTTTATTTTAGGGTGGGTTTCCCCTTTAATCCTTCATACCATCTGCTTTCAAACGCACAAATACTAACAATGCTACACAAATATTAATAAAACCCTTTGCCAATAGACATGAAAACAAACCAGCCTGCAAAACACTCAAATGTGTCACATGCACATCTGCTCAAATATGACGGACCCATTAAACACACATGCTGTCACCCAGATACACCAACAGCAGATATCATGAGACCGACTTATGCACACATGCTGGTCTGCACCCACACATAGAAAATTCCAGACAAGACTCACAAGATCACAGATAGAAGCCCCATTCAGCCCTCACATGCATGAACCCACACTGCCCCCCCCCCCCCACACACACACTCTGTTACACACATGTTCGGATACACTCACATGTTCGGCTGCCTGTGGGTCCAGCTGTCCCTGCAGCGGGGGCACCGCAAACTGGATCTTCTTCGGACTGCCGGGCTCCATTATTACTGACTGAGAGATAGAAAGAAAGACGGACAGAAAAAGAGAGAGAGTGTGTGTGTGTGTGTGTGTGTGTGTGTGTCAAGGAGGGAGGGAGTAGAGAGGGAGGGAGTGGTCTTCTTTTGGCCGATGGGGTCCATTATCACTAATTGACAGACTTAGAGAGAGAGAGAATAGTAGCCTAGTCACTGCAGCATTTTCTAAAACATACACTCTGATGCAGAAGTAATAGTGTAATAATGTCAGACGAGAGTTCATTTCTTGTCTTTTTTATTCTGCACTGTAGTAACCAAAATATGAAATAACATACAGTTGTGTTCAGTCTGATTCCTCATGATTACGACGGCTTAAATGTACAGCTTTCATCGTGCTGCTCGCGGCCACATTTAGCCCAGGATCAATATTATTTGAGTACTGTTACACAAGAACATTGGAAGTTAAGACTACGGGCATAACTATCTTCATCACGGTTTGCATTGATATTATTCTGATGAGAGAAGAGACCATGTGACTTATGAGAGACTCAGGTATTAAATTAGAAACAAGACAAAGAGTCCACAGCCATGAGGCTGCATCTAGGCACCGCGGTGGTTTGAGCTAAATGCTATCCCTAGCGTGGCAACATGCTTACAGTGACAATGCTAACTCTGCTGATGTTCAGCAGATATAATATTTTATTAGTTTATCCATTAGTTTATTAGCAGTAAACACAAAGTACAGCTGAGGCTGATGGATGAGAATGTCATTAGTGTTGCTGGTTTTTGGTGCTTAACGAAGGACTAACGAAGTTTTGAGCTGAAGATGGAGCTAGTTAGGATCACCTTAGGATCACTTCAATTTTTACAATACATCCTGGCATGAATAGTATATTTATTTAATAATTGCCATGAAATGTCACTAAAAACCAAATCCATCCAATATTTGTTGAGATGTTTCAGTCTGGATCAAAGTTGTGGACCGATCGATCGACATTACATTCTTGAGAAGAAGTTCACAACTAAAGAACACACATTTACAGATCTCTCTCGCTTCATAATGACCACAGATAAAAACTCTAACTTATCAGGACTCACCTTTGTTGAGGCAAGAGATTGGCTCGGTTTGTTGCCACAACTTAAATTTTTACTTTATATGTTGATAAATGATATTTCTAATCCTTAATTATTGGCCCACAAACACCCCAAGCCCTCTCAGAAAATGTTGAGCAGCCTTTAGGTCTCTAAAATGGTAAAATTATTTGGATTTGTAATATTTTATTTATTCAGGTAACTGTTCCATTTCCTATAAATTTTATTTCCCAACATCAGAATCAGAATCAGATCAGAAACAGAAATACTTTATTGATCCCCGGGGGGAAACTACATGTGAACATGAAGGTTTAAGTGCTGTTTCAAAGCAGCGTTTACACTGCCAGCAATAAAATTATGCTATGCCACATGCTTTTTTGGAGAACGTAAACTCCCCCGACAATGATAAAAACTCTAAATTCCCAGAAAGAGGAGCTGATGTGCTTGTTTATAATGTTAGCTACAGACCTGAGCCTACATATACTGATTTCCTTATACATTATTTCCAAACCATATTTCAAAGGTTGCCATAAGACGTCATATGGTAGAAGAAGTGTATAAGTGACATGGAAATCAATGCGCACGGATTCATAAATTCAGATCAAAGATAAACTGAAACAGGAACCTTTTTAATGTGATAAAATGACTTTACGCTACACTTTTCACAGCGTCCATGTTTACGTACTTATTGTTTATCTCTTTTGATTTTCCAAAAATACAATTATGACTGCAGTGCTTGTGAAACTGCATCTCATGTGTATGTGTGTGCTCTGTGTATTTGTATTTGTATATGCAGAAAACAGATTGAGATAGAGTTTCAAAACTATCCACACACATTTGCAAATAATATGGCTACAATAATTCCCCCATATTCAACCAGTATAAGATGTCAGAGCTCACATGAAGGCAACAACTATAAAGAGTTTTCAAAAATAGTCTCATCTTAACTGCACATCAATACCATAATATCTCTTCGGCTAAAAATAAAGCAGACCAGTTCTTCACTGATTGGTTTCCAATTTCAAACTTTAAATCTCAGCAAGTTAATTTTCAGAGGAAGTAAAAAAGGGTTTTGATGAATGAAACTATTGTCAGTTTTTCTTTACTTCCTGTCGTCATTTATAGTCAAGGTCAAATGTATTTCACATAACGCACATCTCTTTAACAATACATAAGAGAGAAAAGTACTTTCTGTGTATCTGCTGTGGCCATTTGCATTTTTTACCCCCAACTCTGCATCTTTTGCCACCAATGACATCAGTGTGTGTGTGTGTGTGTGTGTGTGTGTGTGTGTGTGTGTGTGTGTGTGTGTTGGCAGTTGTAGTGGAAACATTTTGTCTCAGTGGAGACATCTGGAGAGACTTAGTGGCTACTGTAGGTGGAACAAACCACACACACATCATACAAAGAGCCTCTTGTTTTTTTTTCATGTGGTTGGAAACTGTCCATCTCTGCTCTGTGAAGGTGAAACAGAAAACACTGCTCTGTTGTCGGCGGCAAACAAGCACCTGTGTTTTCCACTCGACTTCCTCCGTTTAGATTCTGGGTACAGATGTTAAAGCTGCACTAAGCAATGTTTCTGTGATATTAATAAATTATTAAATGACTCCCTGTATTGTGACACAGTCAATAGTAGACATACTGCCGATCTCACTGAGAATCAACACAACTCTGCAGCTCTGTGCAGCATTAAGCCGATTGTTTTGGTTCGTCAGTCAACATGATTGACTCCCTTTGGTCTCTCACCAACCTGCCCTCAATAAACTGTCAATCAATCCCAGTTAATTACCTCAAGTAGGTCAGGTGTAAAAAAAAAAAAAAAAAGGCAGAGAGAGGAAGTAAACAAGCAGCAAACATCTAACAAGCCAATAATCTTTCTTTGTAGCTTTTAGACAAAACCAGTAACCTTAAAGTCCCACTGAAGCAGCAGTTAGAGCATCTTTAGTTTCTGTAAGGTGACGTATTTCAGAGTGAAATGGAATATGTGGGCTGGGAATCATTTCCAAAAAAACCTGATCAAATCCTTCAGGGATTTATTTGTAAAAGTGGCTGTTTGTGGAGCTGGAGTTTCTGGAAACTTGCTGTAATTTGGATCTTAGGAGGACTGATCTGTTGTCCTCCATGCACCCCTTACAAACCCTCAGTTTTAGGAGACAGGATTAGAAAAGGTACTTTTTACTTAAATGTGAATGAATACTAACATTTGACAGTTCTCAAGAAAGAGGACTCTGATGCGATGCCCATGTTGTTCTATTTCTGCTGGACATACAAGTGGCAATATTTTCTTCAATTATAAGCTGAAGCCTGAAAAACTTTCTCAGCATATTTCATTTTATTGGAACATCTTCACATCCACATCTTAAAATCAAACTGAAATTAAAATTTTGTTAAGAAATCAGCATATATATCCTCTCTTAAATGTCCAACAGCACATAACCAGCAAAAAAGAGGACAAATGTCTTGTATCATGTACATGTATGACTGTTTGTAGACCACAGAAGTTGACAGCGGCTTGAGGCCTAGACATCCGTCCATGCTTCAGAGTCTTACAGAGTTTCAGTGGTGAATGCTAACCACTTCTTGTCACTGTAACCTCAGTATATCAAGACAAAAAGTAACTAGAGTTCAGGAAAGATGATAAAATGTCCCTTAAACTGCAAAACTACGTACGCTAAAGGCTCACAAACATTTCATTAAACTTATTACATTACATTCACGTCTTTGTGTTATGTTTCAAACATTTAATGGCTTTATTCAACACTGCAGGACTGTTTAACGTCCACCACTGCAATGACTCTAGTATGGAAAGTAAGGACAGTGCATTGGGTAACAGTACCAGCAGGGTTGTGGACTGGGTCCATGCAGATGTGTCTGTGGTGCACTTTGGGCCTGTGGGGGGGGGTGGACAGTCAGGGGGTGTAACACAGGAAGTGTGTGCAGGGGTGGTGGTAACCTTTGACCCTCAGCTGAGAGAGGAGAAAAGTGTTGAAGTTGTTGTTGATGCGACAGCTGATGTGGTTGTTGTTGGTACTGATAGGACAGCTGGTGTTGCTCTAATGCTGGTTGTTGCCATGGTAACCCCTCCTGCTGTGAGTGGAGCGATTGTGGAGGCAGCAGATTGGTGATTCCTCCTCCATTACTTTCCTCTGTTGCCTCATCCTCTCTCTCACACAGGTGTTGTTGGACGGTGTAGAAGGCGTCATCGTCGTGTTTCTGGGACACCACCTGTAGGTGGAGGGTGGAGACCACTGTATGAGGGCGGGGCAGGAGGGACAGAGGGGTGAGGCGAGGAGTAAGGGAGGTGGGCAGGGAGAAAGACTTGACGAGTGGAGCCCTCCGAGTCACCCGCTTTGTCCTGCTTTTATCTTCCCGGCTCTCCGACGTCTCTCCCGTCTCCTCTTGTCCGTCACCAGCTCTTCCTCCAGATTCAGGATCTTCAGATCCAGCTGAGGGCTTCTCAAGTGTTTCTGATAAAGCCCTCCCAGAGCTGCCGCTGCTGGAGCTGGACTCTGCTTCTGACTCCCAGTCCACCTCTGGTCCAGAGTCTTCGGCCGAAGTGCTGGACTCTCCGTCACCCCCCCGCCAAGACATGGAGCTGGCCTGCTGGTTGTAGCAGGCGGCACAGCGAGATAGACCGAGGAATTCAGGGCCTGATCTGGACTGGACAGAGAGGAAGACATGAGTTAGTGAGACAGCCCAGGATAGCTGTAGGTCATTTTCTGATCTGCCACAGTTCACTACAGTTTATTAACTTTGGGGACTGATAAAGATTGTGGTCATAGTTTAGTTGAGAGAGGTGAAAGACAGTTGACAAGAGCCCTAAAGTGACAAAGTCCTCTGACTGACTGTTGTCTGTCGGGAGCAAAGGAGGAAGTAGTGCGATGTTATTATGAAGCCACAAAGTCCACAGAGGGAGGAGGTCTGGGTGGACGATGGGTCAACAAAACGGCAAAACACTGTTCATTTCCTGTTTCCTGACAGTGAACGTTGGTTTCTTTTAACTGTGATCACAATCGTTCCCTGACCTTAACCAAGTGGTTATTATTGCAGCCGTGATGACGAAGGTCCCCTAACCTTAACGAAGCAGCAATTCTAACCCAAACCACGATGTTCCCTTAAACCTAACCAAGTTGTTTTTGTGCCGAAACCTAATCAAACCTCAACCACAGCAGTGTAAGATCAGAAGACACTTCCATGTGTTGTTCTGGAGGGCTCGGACCAACGTTTAATTTGGAGGACTTCCTCCCTAAGAGGAGTTAGTGTACGATAGCGTGCTAATGTCACATTATTCGGGCTTTGCTTCCGAGAGAGGACAGTCATTATCAAGGTCAGTTGTCAGGAAAGAGAAAATGTAGTTTCTTTTTGTTTTGAACCAGCAGCCAGAGCTGTGTTTCAGCTAGGACCTAAAACCACACTGACCCTGTGACATTGTGGTCCAGCTTGCACGGTTCAGTCATAATGGTCTCTGCCTTCAAACGAGCTGATTCAATGGATTAACATCACCTGGTCATTCAGGTAACTTGCAACACATTTCTTGACCTACACTGACCCAATTTAAGATGTTAAGTACGGTGTCTTACGTCAGCAGAAGAGACTGTAACTCACTGTGTCGTATCAAGTATAAAGGATACCTTTGGCTGGTTTGGACTGTCTGCATACTGGTCCTCAGAGTGTGACCCAAGTCCTCCAGACTGGCCGACTCCTCCACTCACTGTTCCACCTCCTTCAGACATCGTTCACCCGACTGGCAAGAAAGAATGTAAGTAAAATGTTTCATGAAGCTCCTTTTAAAACAAAAGATGTCAGAAAGATTTGCAAGGAAAGGAACGGCTGAAGAAGAAGAAGAAGAAGAAGAAGAAGAAGGAGATGCAGTACCTCTGTCTCTCAGTTTACTGCAGGTTTCAAAGTCACTATAAGTTATTAAGTTATTAACTGTGAGCTGTTACATCACACTGCATCAACTCAGAGTTTAAAGTTTCATTATCTTTGACGTTTCATAGACTAAACAATGAATCAATGAATTGAAAAAAACAATTGGCAGATTAAGTGATAATGAAAATAACCGTTAGGTCACCTGTCATCCCCTTTATAATCTTAACTCTTTATAATGTCTGATATCTGATATAAATACATGAATGTCAGACTCCACTGTATCCTGTCATGATACACAGTAAATTACTATTATTATTGTTATTATTAATTATTAGTTTATCAATAAGAGCGCACTCACTCACACTTCTCTTCCTCCTCTTCAGGTCCAGGATGCAGCCCGACTGTCGACCTGCATTTGTTCGGGTAAATGAGCGCTCACACCCAGGTGAGTGTGCGTGTCTCTTTTATGTCTGTTGTTGTGAGAGTACACAGTGGGTCACATTGAATTCATCACCAAAAGACGCACACGCACACACGCACACACACACACACACACACACACACCCTCTGTAAACACACAGCAGGATCGTCCTCCAGGTCGCTTCACAAACTCCCACCAACTGTCAGTGCTGTTTGATTTAATCTACTGTCGTTTTATTAATTCTATTTATTGACAGGTTCGACGCGTGTGCATGATAACACCCTGCATACTCAACATAACACCAACACTCACAAACCTTCAAATCAAGTTTAAAATATTTTTTATTTTATTTAGACAACGAAAAGTCTGATACAACCACACACGTTACTTCGTGCAGAGACACTTAAGGCATGAAAATCTCTCCGCTGGTTTGTCCACAAACTGAACAGCCTGTGATAAATAAAGAAAATATGATTCAGTCGTAAATCAGCAGTTTAATTCAGATACTTGTCCTCCTCTAAACAGGAAGCCAAAGCCTTAAAAAGAATAGTTCCACATATTGGTAAATACGTATATCCACTTTCTTAGAAGAGAAGGTTGATACCGCTCTCAAGTCTGTGTCTGTAAATATGACTGTTAGCTTAGCTTAGCATCAAGACTAGAAACGGGGGGAAAAGTTAGCTTGGCTCTGTCCAAATGTGAAAAGAATCCAGCTACCTGCGGCTCTAAAGCTCAATAATTAAGTTATATCTCATTTGTTTAACCCGGTTTATGAAAGTGGTGACAATCTTCTAACTCTCAGCGAGAAAGTGAATAAGCATATTTTCCAAAATGTCGAACTATTCATTTAAAGAGACCGTTTGTCCAAGATGAAATCATGATGAAGGGCGTTAAACTGACAAAACACTGGCCAGAAAACATTCACAAACTTTAGCATTTCTGTTTTCTTCTAAAGTTGCTGAAAAGTCTTGAAATTAATTTATTTGTGGAAACATTTTACAGCAAATGTTCCGTCTAAATAGCTGAATAATTGTATTTGATCTATTCTCCCCGTTGTATTCTGTTATTATTCTTCAATTAGTTGTTTCATTTAGTTTTTAACTGCTTTACAAGCTCCTGTAAGTGCTTTAACTACAAAATCCATCTCATGTTCAAATCATAAATAAAATAATCTGATAGGCAACAGGATCGTTTAAAGATAAAATACAGAACTACCATGCTGTTATAAATAATTATAAAATCACATTTGACGTCAGAAGCTGAACATGGAGCCGACATGCGTCGAGAAATTCAAACTGTGTGATTACAGACTGAAACGACCTCTGGAGAAACATTTCTTCACAGTATTGAGAGGACGTGAAGAGAAGGTCGAGGAGACGCAGGAGGATAAACAGCTTCAGCGTGTTCATAAGTTACTGTTACACATAAGGCTGCTGCTCTCAAACACTGACGAGAAACAGAAAACATTAATATCAGTTTCACAATCATCATCACTGTTATCAGTACCTTTGTCACGATAATCCTCTTCCTCAGAACATTCAAAAACAAGGACATTGTCTTTAACTCTAAAGTGCAAAACAACCCCACCGACACACTGTATGTTGGCGAAACGTTACTGTACGTGTTTGGTGCAATTCAATTTATTTTATGCTTTCTAATAACTGTTTGAGTGTGAAGTGAAAATACCTGAATGGTGGAGAGATTTAACATTTAAAATATCTGCTGACTTTCAGTCTGTTTGGACACAACCCCTCTTCTTAAATTCACAGGTTAATATTAAAGTGTCTTAAAAGGTAAATACAAACGTACGATAGCATCAAACGTGTTTTTGGCCCAAGCTGACATTTGTGAAGGAGCCAACTGTCCCCTAAAGGTTCTCCATCGAAAGCACAACACGGGGCAGAAAGAACCAGCGTAGTTTGTCGTCAGTTCAGTCAACGATTGTTCACTTTGAGGGTTCAGATGACGTCTTTTGCATCTCACAAGACGACGGTGTGCAGACCTAAGAGGTCTTTCATCAAGGCAGCAAGTTAAGCTTGGTTTGCCGTCAGTGTTTTCACTGCTTGGATTTGCAACTAATCATTAAAATCAAAAAAGGTCTCAGAGTCTCCCTCCACTAGCTTTATCATGTTTTACCTGAGGACTGATTCGTCTTATAGCAACCCCAGAAAATAAGACGTTTCTACATGCTGTTATCTGAGAGCTGAATGCTGATTAATCCACTTTAGAGGGATTCTGCACTCCACTAATGAAAGAGTAAAGGCAGTAGAGAAATAGCGAAAAAAGTTGTTTGCTTTGGCAGACGAGAGCGCAGCTACTCAGACAGCAATTGACAACAAACTACCATGTGTGCAAAAGGCATCATCTGAACTCACTGCTGAACCTCAGTCCTCATCCAAGTTCATTCATTTAAGCACTTATTTACGGCGGCCCTGAGAGCTCGACACTCTGCGGCTGGAGAGAGATAGAAAATAGACAGAACACCATCAGATTAATAAAACAAACTGACAACAAACGTGCAGCATAACAAAACAACTTTGTGAATGTGTTTCTTAATTTCCTTTGTGTTTTGTCTATTTGTGTTTTTCTTAAGTTGCACTGCGTCGATCTCTCAGGGCCACCGTACTTTTAAGGGATTCACGTCTGGCTGGAATTCATCACCGAAAGGCAAGAAAACACTCATGAAATACAAACATTAAAAGGCAGTAACTTGCACACATTCACACCTATAAGTACTTCAGAGACTCCACCCCTCCTGATCTGACTCGTCGGTGAAGTGCAGGACGGAAAACAAAACAGAACGAGAGGCTGCAAAGTCCTCAAGCAAAGAGCCGCAGATCGACGTGCAGTCTCGTCTTTCTCCTCACCCCAGTTTCAAACACCTAAACACTGTTCTGGCTGAGCGTGACCGGCTGAGCTGTGGAGGAGAAGCTAGAAGAAATAATGATGGCACCTTCAATGTAGATCATTACATTTGTGCAAACTTTTTGGCATCTGAAGACCAAAGCTCCTCAGTTCTCTGTGTGTTTGCTGTGACAGAGATAACAGGAACCTGCGGAGACGCCGTTCATCAGTCTGGTTTCAGCCTCGGCTACACTGTCAGCTATATCAGAGCTCAAAGACAAAGAAGCTGGCAGGAAGAGGGACGGACTTCGTCTTTTCAGCGGGCAAGAAGAATGCAGAAGACGCTTGACGAGTTTTCAAGGAAAGAAAAAGTTAGGCAAGTTCTTGAGTATGTGGAAAAAGCAGAAAATACTGTGTGAGAAGATGCTTTTGTTTCATTTTCAATGTCCCATCAATAAGACCTCCAAAACTTCTGCACAATCTCAGGTACCATTTACAGAAGTGAACAATCAACATCCCCGGCATGGAAAACAAGAATTCACAGTTATTCATATTCATACTGAGCCAGGGAGCTGCCTGCTGCAGCCACAGTCCTCACAGTCCAGGTTCACGTAACACCAACTGCAGTTTTCTTTCACTTTGTTCACAAACTTTTCCAGGATTTGAGCTTCAGGTCGAAATCCTTCCGAAGGCTGTCATCATCTCTCACAGTGTGTCCACAGTGTGTCCACAGTGTGTCCACAGTGTGAATGTGGCTACCTGCTGAAATACGAGAGGATGACGTCGCGGCGTCCTCTCTTCTCAGTGCGTTAAAGCGTCATGTACTTTATACTCACAATGTCTCAGGTTCAAGTCCAGTTTAGGTCCCTCCAGTGTGGACTGTGCAACTGAAACACTTAATGATTAATGATGGCTCCAAAGTGATTTGGCAATCAGCTGACTTCAGAGGAAAAAAGCACAAGAAGGACGATCCGAGAGGAGGTCAAATGTCGGCCAACTCCCCCGACCCCGGTCTAACGAAGACGACGTCAATATCTCGACTGGGTGCAGTCACTGTCACTGATATTGATCCTGTCCTGTTCTTGGCCTCTCAGAGTCCAGAGTCCAGAGTCCAGCAGGGTTTGGATGGACGTCGGGCCTTCAGATGGACAGGTCGGTGTCTGTGTCTGTGGGTGTGGTCTTTGGGCTCACACTGCCTCCTCTCTCTTCAGGAATGGAGGACGAGTCACCGTTGAGGCTGGGCAGCACACCTGGAACACACACACACACACACACACACACACACACACACACACACACACACACATCAACTCTCTCAGGTGGGTTGTCTTTAGTCAGGAGGCGTCATGCCGACAGAAGACGTAGTCGAGACTCTGTGGTAGAAGTATTGAGATCTTTTACTTACTCTTAACTTACTAAATTGAAATACTCCATTACAAGTGGTAAAAGGTAGAAGTACATAAGTATAATCAGCAAAATGTACTCAAAGTATCTAAAGTAAAAGTAAACATAATGCAAAATAGTTATAGTTATATTTATCATAAATACAGTACATCACTGGAATATTATTACTGATTTATTAAGTTTAAGTACTTCATAGATGCTGTTGGATAGTTTACTTTATAACAATGCATATTTTGTAAACTGATCGTATGTTTTATTTATAAAATCTTGATCTAAGTAAATAGTTACGATAGCTCTCAAATAAAGTAGTAGTGGATTACAAAGTAGGATATTTCCCTCTGAACGGTAGTAAAGTGGAATCATAAAGCACCATGACACTGAAATACTCAAGCACAATTTTGAGGTACTTGTACTTTACTTAAGTATAGTACTTGAGTAAATGTACTTCTATTTAACCACAAACTATTTTACTGGTACAGATTCTAGAGAAAATGGAGACAGTGTTCACTCATAAGTTAAAGTACAGGAAGACTTTCTTCCAAGGACACTGGCTTATTACTCCACCTCATCATGTAGCTGCAATATCACTTCCCGAACCTTTACTGGGTACTTCTTATGTATACTGTATGTATAAAATGACAGTGTGTCTGACTTACGTTCAGTATCATAAACAGAGCTGTCAGAGACCGTCCGGTTCCTGCGCTGAGTTGACCTTTGACCTCCACTCAAATACTCCTTCAGCACACCCGACCTGAGAAAAAGAAAAGCTGAAATAAGAAGCTTTCTTGTTGACATTCTTGATTATTGTTTTGGCTGCTTCATTTAAGATGGCCGCCATAAAAAAGTTTACTTTGGCTTTACTTTACTTTGACAGCAATACAACTATTTTAAAATACATCACGAAAGCACAAAGAAACATATTACTGTCGTCTTTACATGTATGAACACCCTTATGCTACGCCTGAGATCACATTTATCTCCCTCATATTTTCATCATATTTTGTTTTGGATAAAATAGACATCCTGCATTGTGTTTACTGATTTCTGCCCTTTGTTCCAAATGACAGAAGAAAAAATCATGTTCTTGTGCAGGGTCCAGTGTAGGAGATCCTCCCTCCACGAGATTAAAGTTGTCAGTGATGAATGGAAAGCGCTGCAATGTCTTTATACAGTCTGTGCCTGCTGAAAGTCCTCTAAAACGTTTGTTAATCGTCTCACAGTTAAAAACAGGAGGCGCTTTGGATCCTCGCTGCCCTTTATGCAGCACATTTAGAGTTTGAGGTGGAGGAGTCAAACAAATCACAATGTTTCTCATCCTCAGACATCAGACCAGTTATCACACTTTGGTTGTCAATGTATATAAAAATATTACTTTCCAGACTTGTTCACTGTTCGTTTTCTCCTACACTTTAATGTCATGGCTGTAAATGTTACCACAGAGGACCCGACATGTAACCTACGAACGAACAAGAAACTGTTAACTAGTATAATAAGCCAGTGTGTGTCCACATGTCTTCTGTCACAGTGGGAAGGTCATCTATAAGTCATTCACACCGTGTTAACATTAGTTATGAAAGTTTTTTTTAAAGCCATATTAATTATCTCAAACAGAATAAATACATAACACATTTTACTGAAACCAAAACTAATGAGAAACAAAACTCGCCATTATAACAAATCCGGTCCATTAGTCTTGTTTAAGTCTGTCTTATAACAACAGGCAGGTGTCAATATGAAGACTGCAGCAGGTTTTGCTTGCTGCCCATACTGGACTTCATAATCAGAATTCAGTGCACCTGATGGGGGACAAAATCCAGAGTCCTCGTTCTGTACAAAAATGTCTTCCAAAGTGTAGTAATTATTCAAGGTTGTCTGGGTTATTCAAGGTGTTGCAATGCTGCCCCCCAGAGGCCACAGTTAATAGTAATCCATGAATTCAGTGAACATGACGTCAAAGTGCATAAAATCTTGATGTTTTGTCTGTTTAAATAAAGTTTAAATAAACCGGGTTCAACAGTAAAGTCTACTACTTTTTGATCTGGCTTTTAAGTCGGGGCAATCCTGTATATATGTTTTCTATTTATAATACAATGTTTGTTTGCTGTTTAACATTGTTTTTGATCCTGTTTTTGTAAAGCACTTCGGGCTGCATACAAATAAAGTTATGATTATCGGTGGTAGGACTCTATAACAAGGAGGAGGGGGGGGGGGGGGGGGGGGTAACAAAACGTGTGTGTTTTAGCTCACCTGTCAAAGCTGTATGTTCCAGGGTGACTGATTGACCTCTTCATCTGGACAGACGGACAGAAAGACACGAGAAGATATTTTTGTTTTAGCATGTAATAAAACAGAAAGGAAACAAACTAACGCTGTCTTACGACCATCTGATTTATTTCCTCCAATCATTTTACAATGTACATTTTGTATAATTTCTTTTGGCCATTATTGGGATTGTTTTCTTGCAGAGGCTTCTATTATGATCAGCCTGCGGGCGTCAGGTGATTGATGTTAAGCAGAGCGTAACATAATGAGCACAGTGCTGTGAAAAAAACACATACAAAGAAACAACAATAAAACAGAATCGTAGCAGAAACGAGTTAAAGCTCCGTGTTCACTGTGAGTGAACAGTTTGGGTTAATTTAAGTTCTGTGGAAAATGTTCTTCATACTGTGCAGCAGCCAGCAGGAACAACGGGAAGAAGACGGACAGTGTGGTTCTCTAATAATAACATTTAAGGCATTTTTATCAATAATGTTTGTTTGTTACGTCGGCGGATATATCATCATCAAACTTTTAAAAACTTAACAAATGTTGAAATCTGTATTGGCCTCAAACATCCAGTATATAAGTAAGCCTATTTCATATAAGTATCTCATACAAGTAGCAATACTACAGTGTAAAAATACTCAAGTAAAAGTCCTGCATTCAATTATTATTTACTTAAGTAAAAGTACACAAGTATTAGCATCAGCATATACTTGAAGTAGTAAAACTACTCAATATGCAGAATGTCACATTTCAGAATAATATATATATTATATTACTGGATTATAATTAGTGATGCTTTAATGTGTACATCACTAACAAAGGTGGAGCTAATTTTAACTACTTTATATACTGCTGGGTATCTTAACCCATACTATCATCATCAATCATACTTTATTAGTTGATTTATATTTTGTATTAATAATCTGAATCTGCAAAATAATTACTGTTGTCAAATAAATGTGGTGTAGTAAAAAGTACAATATTGTCTTCCAAAATGTAGTGAAGTAGAAGTATAAATTAGTATAAAATGTAAAAAAAATAATTATTTAAGCTCTTCTATCTTCTACGTTTCTTTTGTCACTAAAACACATTTCTGCAGACTTGCAGTACTTGAGTGAGCTAGAGAAAGTGTAATTACCCTTTCAGGAGGTCGGAGGTCAGGGGTCAAACTCTGGTTGGCCAGGGTCATACACTCCTCCAAAGTCCTGATGAAGGTTGCACAGGTTGCACTGAGGAGAGAGGCCTGCAGAGACAGAGAGAGTCCAAGTGTTACAGAAGTCCTGTCAAAGACACAACAGGCTTAAAGTACAAACCTTTACTCCTCGAGACCAATAAAAACAAATGTGTCACCCTGCAGCAGATGTAACCCTTCAGTTCTTTGATGCTACAAACTCGTCCCTAATAAACTCGTCTATATCGGATGATACGTGACAACACTTCATACAGCGAAATACGTTTCTTAGTTATGATAAGAAAAACATCAAAGCTACGAGTGAAATAATTTGTGTAAATAAAGAACAAATGTTTGGGGTGAACGGAAGATGTGTTACCTCAGAGGTGGGCGTGGCCTCTGTGTCGGCAGTGTGCTGTGATTGGATCGTTTGGACCTGCTGAACGAGGAGGTCACAGTACAGACGAAGCTCAGACATCTTCGTCTTCAGACAGTCAGGACCTGGAGACGGACACACAGAGTTGACATATAAACAATGTGTATGTGCCAGTAACTTGACACTTCCTGCAGATTTTTCACAATAAAAGTCTTACCATCTTCCCTTTATTGGTACATTATGTTGAATTTACCACATGACCCATACAGGTAACTCCCCCACCCTCAAGTGCCTTTATTAACTTCTGGTCTCTGCATTTCAATACCAGCTTTTATCTGAGAGCTAATGGTGAATATCACTTCAACACACAACGTACAGTATGCCACAATTGATTCATTTGACCTGTTTGACCTTGTTTTGTAATTGTTATAATTAGCTGAAATGATGACTTTTTGTAGAGTAGAAATGAGAAACAAAAACACTTAATTTCCATTTTGTTTTTTGAGGAAAAGCAAAGTAACTACACATGATAAAAACACTACTGCAAGGACGTATTCAAAGAGAAGTCACTTGCTTAACTTAATTTGTTTAAAAGTAGTTTTCAAACACAGACCTGGCAGACGGACAGATTCACGTCGTAAACCCTGTGTACCTCTGTGTTTGTGGCTGTCCAGAGTTCCAGCTTTGGACGAGCCTAAAGCCACCAGCCACCTCTGTCTCTCTGCAGCGTTCACAGCTCGGACGTAGAAATGCTGCTCACCGGGGATTATCAACTCCAGACGCGTCGGATCTGTCGGATGAACTGAAATACAAAATATTAACAGTGTCTGATGGAGGCGTCTACTATTATAGCACTGTGAGGTATATAATGAAATCATCTGCCAGGCATTTCTAACAGCGGTCTAACCTTTAATGTCACACACGGACATCTTGATGGATCCTTTGCTTCCTTTGCCAACGTCGTCCTCGCTGTCATAGTAAGAAATGACTCCGTTCTCTAAGACGAACCAGCGCGGCTGCCAGCCTGAGGACAGAAAACAACATCAAAACCTAAATAACAAATGTGTGACTTTACCTGGAGGTTTCATTGTTCAAAAGAACAATAAGAGTGTACTTTTTTTTATAGGCGTGCAAATATTGTAAAAATGCTGGATCCTATGGTTGCAAGTAATGATTATTTACATTGTTGATTAATCTGCACAATCTTTACTCAATTAACTTTAATTAGTTGTTTAGTCTGTAAAATGTCCGAAAACGCTCCTAAATGTTTACTAAATCCAAATGTGACGTCTACAAACTGCTTGTTTTACAGTCCAAAACCCACATATTTAAATTATTTTCTCATTCATCAAAGAAGTTAATCATCAGCTCTACGTTTCCCATAATGCAACTCAATAACCAGATTCTCCCTAAAAGGTAAAAGTAAATGTCTTACAAACACCACACCTTCGGTTACGCACCACTCCCAAAGCCGAGATAACCACGATAACATCATCAGAGCTTCTTTTCTCAGAGCCGCAGGAAACATCATACAACTGTTTTCACGGGCTGACCAGTACTCCGCTACCAGTAAACACAAGTTAAACTGTAAAATGGCTGCAGTGCCCTTTAACGAAACAATTACAGGCTCCACTGAAAGGGGTGTAAACAGAGCTTGGTGATTAATACTTCATCAAGCATAAGTTTGTGGCTTGTTACTGCATCATCTAACAAAATGATTAAATATTGCATGTTTCATTTAGTAGAAGACACATGTTTATGATGAATTTAGACTATAGGTTTGTCACTATGTCGTGTCATCATGATTCGACTGAAGGAACTTATTTTACATTATGTGCCAGTCCTACAGTCAATGTGACATTTTCCTGATTTTGTAGCAGAGTACATGCACCATCCAAAGAAAGAAATATAAGGAAAACATACTTTCACTGACTCTTGTAAAGATATATGTACATATGTGCATATGTATATCTTATTTTGTCCTTTTTTTTAATTCAAACTCTGATCTTTTGACCCATTAATGCACTTTTGGTGTTTATGCTCTGCTGTTTTATGTCCCCAAAGACACCATGCTACATCTCAGCTGTTTTAGCTTTACGGTTGACTTTATGACACGTTTCTCCCACGTCATTCAAATATTTGTGCATGTTTATAACTGAGATCATATGATACAGTAGAGTCAACGAGAAATGACTGACTTCCTCGGTCAAGTGCAATAAAAGTTATATTAGAATTAAATAAACACACAACACTCGTGTCATTCCCAGCTGACAGGGAGCAGCTCGTAGTGGGAGTCATTACAGCCATAAGCAGTGTATATCTTGTCCTCTGCCATTATTATTTATAGACATGCTATGCTGCCATCATTAAGGTCAAATGCCACAATAGTCCCTGTTACTGTGGGCTGCTTTTCATCTCTACCAGCAGATGATGTGTGTAGCTGTCAGTTCTCCTGTCTGCAACACGACTCACTGACATATCATTTGTAGTAGCTGCAGGTTAATATATATATATATATATATATATGTTGAAATAAACAGAAGGGAAATGATACTGTGCCTGTTTGATGCTGATTATCGAGCTATTGGCTTCTAAAAGTGACCAGGATCAGTGCTAAATATTACATTAATAGCTTGAATAAATAAGGTTATCATTAAATCACAGCAGTGGCACGGCTAGCAGGTGTCATGTCGCATCCACATAATACTAATATTAGCTAATTAGACAGGCTGTTAGCATTGTTAGCTAACACAAACACCATCATTCATCAGTCAGTCACTGTGTCTATGGCCGGCCACAAAGACAGTTAGCCTAAACAGCTGTTAGACGGACAGACAGGCGACTCACCTGTCATGTAATTCGTCCATTTGTACAGAATCCCCTCCATGTTGCCACTTTACATCCGCTAATTTAGCCTGTTAGCTTCCCGCTGTAGCTCGGCAGGCTAACTGAAGCGGCGCGCTAGCTAGCTATAGCGTTAAGGTCCGTTCGCTCTCTCTCGAGCGACAGCGGGTTAGAAAACAACCCCCATCGTGAGCTGCTGGCTGTCTAAAAGTGTGCGAAGTGTTTGTGGTTTGTGGGAGCTGGATGGGAGTGTTGGCAGGATAATGTCATGCTGAGGGTTTGGTTGTGCTGAGCTGTTCATAAACTGGCCAGCTAACTTGTGGGCAGTCAGCTGATGGAGAAATAAATGTCAACAAAACGGCTGCTTTTCTACGGAAGGCGGCTGGGGCCATTTCACAAGGAGAGGAGAAGATGATGAAGTTAAACTACTACTCCAAGGAAGTATTTAGTATTTAGAGCCTTTACTTAAGCAAAACTACCAATAACACACTGTAAAATTACTATGTTACGAGTAAAAATAAAATATGTAAGAATAATCAGGAAAATGTACTTAAAGTATTAAGTAAAAGTACAGAAAAATGTCCCGTGTCTTATATCATGAGATTATTATTACTCTTGCATTCATGTGTAAGTATTTTACAGTTGTAGTTGATTGATGTGGAGCTTATTTTGTGTCTGACTGCAACTGATGATTATTTACATTTTGGATGAATCTGCTAATTTATTTTCTCCATTAATCGACTGATTGTTTGATTTGTAAAAAAATAATGAAAATACTGAAAAAGTCAATCACTATTACCCAGAGCCCAAAGTGACGCCTTCTCAATTCACATGGAGTCAAACTGTCAAATAAATGTTGGAATAAAAAGTTAATTTCCTTCCATCTGAGTGAAAATGGAAATACTCAAGTAAAGTACATGTAAATGTACTTCGTTACAATCCATAACTGAGCATTTGTAATATTACTATTCTTTGCTCGCTCTCAACCTTTCCATACTGTCCACACTAACAGCTGATTGCTGCATTTATCTGTCAGGTGTTTGTGTATTTTGAGTGAGAATTGCTGGATTTTCTTCTGGAAAAGGAAAATAACTTCTGTTGTAATGAACACTACAGACCGGGACCAGGATCAATAGTATAATGAAGTGACTGATAATGCCATTTACCAACTCAAATAAGCACTTACGTAGATCAAATTGATAGAGAATATAATTGCACAGTTAAATAATACAGTCAAAACATTTTACAAGCTTTTTTCAGTGGCTAGTCTTTAACCCTGACTCTCCCTGATTGGTGCTGAGAAGTTTGGCTATGGAAAACTAAATGTTTGCGTGTGCTTGTGTGGACGAAGAAGTAGATTTACTCAAGTTTCCTTCTTCAGAAGCTGAAAAAGTAGTACAACACGTCAAATAAAGACTTCAATAAACCACTCTCAAGTAAAATGATACGAATAATAATGAGATCGTTCCAATTTTCATAATTCTTAATCTCTCTTTATTGCATTAGAACATACATTTCTCATATATATCTATATATATATATTTTATAAATGTGAATTTGTACACTACAATCTTTTATTGTAACATGTTAGAAAATACTCGTAACGCTCCAAAAACATAGCACTAAAAACAGTTACCAAACAATGATTATTACATTTCCTCGTTTTGTTTTGGCCACCAAGAACAGAAAAACAAGATGGCGGAGATGAAACTGTCGATCAGGAGGAGAGGAGGGGACCACGGTCGGACACAGGCAGTTGGGCCATTGCAGTTTTTAGTGGCAGCCATTTTGTAACCAAACGGACGGGGGTCTATCACAACAGGTACAGAGAGGAGGGGACATATGAGGTGGGGGAATGCAGACAGTGGGGAGCGTCAAGCAAAGCCACATGGGAGGGCCGGGAAACAGAGAGGTGAAGGGCCTGATCACACAGCACAGCTTTCACTCCAGCATGAGTCCTGCTCTGTTACTGTTTGAGCTTCCAGTCTGCAGTTAATCTTAAATAAGACTTGAATCACTACTTTAACACCTGGCTGCTGTTTTCAGTTCACTTTGTGGTTTGGGAAAGTTTGAGAGCTGCAAATATGTTTTCGTAGCATTAATCACATTCTTTAGCCAAATCATAGTAGCTTTAAAGTGTAGAAATGTGTGTTTTTTTATGTTAACATTGAATTAAACTGAATGTGAAAGGGTTGTTGGAACTGCCAATTCCACTGAAAATCAACATCCCAACCATCCCATCTGTGCGGCTTTCAGTTCATTTCATTAAACCTGAAGAACCTAAAAGTGCCAGATTATATAACATCATAGGTAAATTAAATGCTGCCTGCTCAGATGAAGAAAGTGGAATATTTAGCAACATGGAATAATAACTCCAGTGGAGTCTGTTTCTGCCCGATATGTACGTAGGCTAATCATTTGCTAACCCTGTTGCCATAAGAACTCAATGCGCTGATATATTCACTTCCTCTACAACACAGCAATTTCGACATCGCTCGGCAAAGTGATACGAACTCCATGATCCACATAAAAGGTAAATGTGTCTTCACTTCACATCAAAGACAACTCAAACAAACATTAAACAAACTATATGTCGGGTTGCTCTTATTTTTGTAGCATAAAGAAAGAGAGAGAGAGAGATCGGGCCCAAAGGTGTTCAGCTGCACCAGCTCTTCGTAAACCCTTACGATAAGTTAGGATAACTTACTAAGATACAAACTAGTTACTACATAGTTATTATTTACACCCAGTAGCTGCCAGGTGTAACTGTTGACTGACAGCACTAACATTAGCTTGCTAATATTTGACCAAGTTAGACTGAAGTAACAGATTGAATGACCCGTTTATTTATGATGTAAACTGTAGATAACGTAAATGTGATTAATCTCACAAAAAACACAAAATACCACAAAAAAAACCAATAATGTCGGTTATGCAAGTATTAACATTAAATATGTATAAAGTAAAAACACATAGCTCATGGAGGATGTGTAGGATCATGTAGGATCCTAATATAATAGCTGATTGATATTTCTCCACATATTCATATATGAATAAAACAAACTCAAATTCCTGTTTTCGTAGTTGATTGCTTTTGATTGGACGCAGCTGCAGATGTTTCCCAGCAACCAATTTACACATTACTGAAGACATTTCTGAAGCTCTAATGGTGCAACTCGATTTAGCACATCACAAGTTTGAAACTAGCAAGTAGTTACTGAGAACTTAGTGAAAGATTTACGAAGAGCTGATGTTTAGGAATTAGATTAAACAAGCCAACAGCAGCAGAGAGAATGGAGGAAGAGTTAGTGAAAGCAGGGTGAGCAGGGTGAGCAGGGTGAGCAGGGTGAGCAGGGCAGACAACAGCAGCCCTTTTAAACAAGGGTGGGTCACAAAAGACACAGCAAGCAAGTGGAGATAGAGGCGGGTGGAGACCAGCAAGGGAACAGAGGCGGGGACCGTAGAGACTACCAAGCAGAGAGATTGGGGGATCAGGGTACAGTACAACCATCTAACACACACACACACACACACACACACACAGAGACATATTTGCATGTGGACGGGCGGAGAGGGAGGAAGAGAAAGAGGGGATGTGAGGCATCAAGGAAACGTTCAAGATTCAATCCCCCTTTTAAACCGGAAACAAAACAATCCTCTATTTGTTTAGCAGACAGGGGACAAGGGAGTCGTCCAACACTCCCAACATCACAGAATGATTGTCCTCTTGAACACCCCCCCCCCTCCTCATGTACACTACTCCCGTCTTTTTTCTTTTTTTTTTTTAACCTTCCTCCATTTTTTTTCTTTTTTACTTTTCAGGGATCTCCTCTTTCGTGTCACATGCACACACATACGCACAAAACCCTGTGACCATAAAGGACATTTATACACACATGTACATACACCCTCTCACACACGACACGCACAGACACAACAGATAGACACGTTTGACCCAATAATACGGCTGACTGGTTTGTTAGTAGGAAGCAGAGGATTGGATAGTGCACATGTTGATTATAGCAGAGCTTAAAGCTGGTTGGCCAAACACACAGACAGAGCAGCCTGTTATTGATATGACAATCAGTGCTACCGTGTCACAATACAACTGCACTAGCACAAAAATCAATATTAACTATTGCCATTTTAAAAAAGAGACGGCATTTCTTTTCCCACCATTAGTCCGAGAGGTGTTTTCAAATTACCTTCGAGTCTCTGAGGTCAAGATGCAGAAAACAGAAGGAAGTTTGTGCTCAAACGATAAATCAATTAGTCGTTCGACAGAAAATGAACGGTCAATAATTTGGATTGTTTAAATTATTTATCAAGCAAAAAGGCTGAAAATTTCTCAAAAGTGAATATTTGCTGCTTTTGTATTATAAAAGAGACTTGAAGGAAATTGTGATTTTTTTTTTTTGGTCATTTTAGAAACCAAACAATTTGTTGGTTAATTGAAAGAATAATCAAATCACATTAATCAATAATGAAAGAAATAATTGCAGCTCTTAAAAAAACCCAAAACATTTTTATAGATTCAAACAGAAAATCGAAGCATATGCAATCTCATTTCTTCCTCATTTCAGGCGCACTGTAGAACAGAAGTGTGCAGTCAAAAGTACCTACATTTAAGACATGTTTCCTTCCTCCCTCCTCCTCCTCCTCCTCCTCCTCTCCCTCAGTGAGCAGTATTGTGGTGTTATGATGTTAGGTTCCTAAGGCAGTATCACAGTACAGTCCATAGAGAAACAACAGCAGTACAGAATTACACTGGCCTGCCCAGAACCTTACATCCAGCTCAGGTGGGACACTGACGGCATCTGGATTTTTTTTTTTTTCTTATTTCTTTTTTTTTAAGCCTCCAGTTATTTGGTTTACACTTTCCAAAACTCTATGTTGTTGCCAAGCAAAGTTAGTTGAAATTTGAGCTGTTTCCTGTTGTTAAACGATTACTGAACATTCAAATCAGGAAGCAACGAGGGAGGGACAAAAAGAAAACTTAGAAATGTTAAAATCTCATTAAGATCTCCTGGGGTGCCCTGCTAGCTCAGCGGGCTAAGGCACATGCCAAGTTCTCGCGACATTGTTGGTTTTGAAACCGGCTCATGACCACTGTCGCATGTCATGTTCTCCTCACCTCTTTCCTTTCACACTCCACTGAGAAACACAGACATTTGTAATGCCTGACAGATGAACTCCATGTCACGGTGGCCATTTAGAATTAATTAAGTATTAATTAAACCACCAGACTTTTTATGACCAGCATCATTTCCTGGCATACGACTTTAGATTGACTGAAAAATATCACATCAGCCAGCAACCTTGGAGGAGACGACATGACTGATTCAGGGTAGCAAGTTAAGTTAGCTAGTTTAGTAGCTAGTTAGCTTCTGAGTGAGCCAGCAAACAGACAGAGTGCCGTGTTTAAGATTTGATTTTTCTGAAATCACATTTTAGTTATGGTAGTAAAAAGGTTTTCTGGTGTCGACTTGAGCACAAATATTTTGTGCTTTAACAGTTTGGCAACAGTCATTTGTGTTGAAGATATCTACAGTTTTTAAAATGGATTAATCATTAAATAATTGTCATAGCTTTACATCACTGTAAATTCAACATCTTTGGGTTTTGGACTATTTTTGGGGGGAAATAATGCAATTTGAAGGGAAATAGTGATGGACGACAAATAAAAGATGGGCGATAATGTTAGTTAAAGTAAAAAGATCACTAGGTATTCAGTGATTTGCTAAAAGAGCAACAGTCATTTAAAACAGGCGTCAGTTTATCCAGACAGTACTGCACATCTCTAATCTTCTATCTACATTTAAATTCAGCTCCTGGCATCATTTCTGTTGTTGCGACCACAGTGGAGTGTGAAGTGAACCAAAAAGACATTTTCTACAGAGCTGCTACCAGTCTCCTTTTACAGCTTCTTGAGGCCTCCAGTAAATTCAGTGGCACAGCTCTCAGATATAGGGTTCTGGGCCAGAGCTGGACCGGGAACCATCCGGCATGATGTGGGTTGGTTCTGGCACCGAGGTAGCCAACACCTGATTGGTCTAGCACTAGTAAAACAGGCCAGGGACGGCTCAGACGGCTCAGGTTGCCCATTTTTCTTTATGTGGTGTTGAGATGAAAGAGGTTCAACTATATACTATGACTATTAGACAGTTACCTATTACTAACAAGGAACAACGGCTGGAGCCACTGGAGCCTCCAGGAGTGCCAGAACCAGCCCAGATGTCTCTGGTTTGGGTGATATTGTAGTGCTTGTGGTCTATAGTACAGTAGCATCAACACAATGGTCCAATAGACAGATCAGATAGAAGATATCATACAGATGGTCCAATACAGTTATAGTACAACATCTATACATCAACTATACATTGTGCGTTTTTTTTTCCTTTGTTATATTTTCAAGGGGTCTCGGGGGTAAGACTTGGTCACCATTACATCACTGCTGTAAGACGGGGAGGGGGTTGAGATAGTGGTAGGCAGAGCCATAGATAAACAGTGTTTGATCATTGCAGTGTTACAGTAACACCAATGTCCGTGCTGCGATCCTGCTACTTGGAAAGTGGTGTGGTGGACCTCTGCTGGAGTGCAACTCTGTCAGAAATAAACAGAATGCGTGAGCGGAGTGGCAGTAATAGAGCGATAAAGTAGGCAAGTTTATATTCAATAATTTAGAGGTAGAGTTTTAGAGATAATTCAGCAGCTGGAATCAAGTTTTGGGTAAATTTCTGAATGCAACAACAAATTGTTCCTGCTACATTCGAACACTGTGGCGCTGGTGTCTTAATGCCATTTAACAATCCAGAATGGCAGAAAACAAATAACCCAAAGGTGTAGTATTGTTAGTTGTATTGAGTAACCTCCAGTTGTTTGACTTCTCGCCTCAGTGCATTGATGTAGATGTGTACTCCAGAGTGTGTCAGTACGTGGCATCACTGTTGGGTGTCGCTACAGACTATAAATCAGCCAGAGAGGGTAGCAAAGTGGTAAGTTACTCTTTAAGTTATCCAGGAGGTTCTTCTCTTTTGTGCTACTCCGAGGACAAAAACCTACTCAAACAAATAAAATCTGTAACAGCTCCGATGACTGAACCCTGAATGGGTTTTCCAATAAACCTAATCACCCTCATATTTTATATACGGCATGTTATGTGTTGTGCTTGTGGAATTAAGTTGTAAAGAAGCGATCTTGGGAGTGAGAATTAATAGCTTTCTAAAAAAGCAGCTGTGCAACCTCTTCTGTCCAACCTGATCAAACTTTCTGTCTATCCATGGCTCCATTTCCAAAACAGGGTTTGGGTAAAGGGTTTAGGACTTACAGGTTAAGGGTTCGGTATTAAGGGGTTAGGACACTGAGGACTTTAACGGGTCAAGGGTTTAGGGTGAACGGACTAAAGGGGTTACAATACTAACGGGTTTAAGGAGTCTGGAAGATGAGTTGTTGAAGTTTGGAAATGACAGTCAAGGTTTACAGTCATGAGAGATTTACCGAGATACTGGATTTGAGAGAGGACAAGGTTAGTATGAGTCTTATGGGTCGGTAATGTTAGGATATGACTGTGGCCTCCGTAACTATAGCAGGGTCTTCTATGTCAGCTTTACTTTGAACCATCCTCAGCTCCAGCTGGGGCGGACTGGGCCTCCGACCAGGACCTGCTAACTCTGAAAGGGAGAGAGGAAGGTCGGGGGAACACATAGAGATACATGTTTATTTTAAAGCTACATTATACAATTTCATTTAAATGTACAAATACATTAATAGATAGACAGTTTTAAAAGACACACCGTGCCATTCATGCAAAGCACCCTGAACCAGACTGATCTGCAGGACCAGGACCAGCCAGACCTGAGCAACCTACAGCCAATAGAAGAGCTGCAGATATAAACCTTTCACATTCTGACACTTGTGTCATATTTTGTTTTTATTTTTTCAGTTTTGCTGATGTATACATTTGACATTAAAGGCACGATTACACTGCAACAGAAATCTGATGTTCTCCTGTTGATCTTGATGTTATGTTTTGTCTCTGGGATGAAAAACAGAACAGAGTCAAAGCTTTAAGCATCGATAACAAGCCCTACTTTTCTTACCGTGAGCATACGAAATGGTCCTCTGGATAACATGGTGCATCACTGAAAAAGTCTTCTCACAGGCCATCTGAGAGAGAGAGAGAGAGAGAGAGAGAGAGAGAGAGAAAATAAAGTAATTGTTATGTTTTATGACTCTGCATATATGTGCGTCCTTGTCTGTAGGTCACCCCTTCAGGGTTCAAATTACAGGGGAACTGGAGGAGGCCCTGAAGAAACAGAATTACAAGTTGTCTTGAAGAAACAACCATGAGCATTTCTAATGCTGCAATGAAATCAAACACATCAAATCAAAGATCAATCAAGAGAACGGAGAAAAGCCACAGTGTGATTGGAACACGGGTGTTTTTGTACCTTTAGGTCATTAGGGTAGTGGTGTGTCCACGCTAGCAGCATAGCAGCAAACAAGTCTCCAGTTCCTACAAAGACGGCGTCCACTTTGGGAACTTCTATTCGAACTCTCTGTGTCGTCCTGCTGCCGTCGGGACGAACTGAGCGGCACAGCAAACACACAACATGTCGAAGGGGTTCATTTTGGTCGGCTAGTCTCACAAATACACACATACAGACACGCATGTGCACGCTAATTCACACTAATTCATACCATGGCGCTGGCTGCCCAACGACACGAGGAAGCGGTCTCCCAGTCTGGAGGGCAGATCAGAGGAGGTGATGACCACTGTGTCTGGGCCCATAGCATGGAGAAGGTCCATAACCTACAGACAGCCAGTGAGTCAGATACTGCAGCATGTATTCAGTCAACAGTAAGCATATAAAGCAAGAACAATCCAGCAATGTAAGAGGTCACAACACTACAACAGCATGTTCTGTAATTAAGAAGCATTAGATAGTAAGTGATTTATTACCTCTACAGCGTCTTTCTCTGTGCTGATGTTTTTCCCTGTCAATAATCTAAAACACAAGCAAACAAATGACCATTGTGTCAATAGCACTGAAAATGTAGTTATTAAAAAAACAAAGGCACTTAATTCTCCTCATATTGGTTATGAGAAAAGACAAGTGCAACAGAGGGCAACATCCAAGACAAGTCGACTGAGCCTTCAGTATTCAGAAAAACCTTAAATCTGATTCTGCAGGCTTACAGAAACACCACTAGGTGGAGCAACTTGACAGTGAAGCCGAGGAGATGGAGACACAGTCATCTCTTAAACTGTGGCTTAATGTTTCTGGTTTTCATAAATGCAGCCATTTAGTTTAGTGCACAGTGAAATCTAAAGATTTGATACCAGAGACACTGAAATCATCATCATCACAAACCCATGCAGGTAGCGTGGTTCGAGCATTGCTGAAATCCTCAGAACTTTATTTAAAATTTTATATATTATTATTATATTTTATATTTATAAGATCCCAAAAGTTTGAGACTTTTATGATATATATATATCCCCACAGCAGTGAAAAAGTAATCTACCAAGCGGCTTAAATCGTGGTTTAAAAGGGTAAAACAAGAAAGATAAGAGGGGAGCTAAAACCTATTTTTGGTTAACTCTTTCCCAAATATCTGGAACCACAAAATGAGGGTATTAGATAACAGCATGAGTGGCATTACATAAAGATGGTGGTCGCTAATGCTCACACAGTTACACACTCAGAGGTGTAAGTACGTTTATTTTGAGTATAAAATCTAAAGTTTAAATGTCTCGATACATTTTTACAATGACAGACATGTCATATAAGATTTAGTGGATGTAAGATTGAACACTTGTACTCACTCAGCCTCAAACTGGTTAGGAGTAATAATGTCAGCAACAGGAACCACTTTGTTCTTATAGACCGGATAAAGATTCTGAGGAACGTACTGTGGAACGAGACACACACAGGTTAGAGTCACTAATGAAAACACACAAGTAGTGCTCTAAAGGAAGGACCACACACACACACACACACACACACACACACACACACACAGGCTCAGTTTATTATAAACTTTTCTCTTTTCTTTGTTTTCATGGTTTTAAATTATGAGTGCTAACTGACTGAATATGATCTTAATCCCTGAAAATGCTGCACAATGTAATATACACACACACACACACACACACACACTGCAGAGTGAGTCACTGTGTATATGCAGTTCTGTCAGATCACAATAATCCGTCTGTCACTGAGAAATGAGCCTTGTAACACCCATCCAGAACACACACACACACACACACACACACACACACACACACACACATATATACAGATAAAAACACACACAGGAACGAACACTAAAACCCTCCCACACACATTAAAGGCACAGAAATCTAGTAACAACAGACATTAACACACACACACACACACAGCTGCACATGTAGTACATAAAGCATCAAATTGCCACTAATCTCACCATAGATCCATGATCACCGAGGACGGGGTCACATACTGAAATGACAAAATCACACTCAAGAGTCAGACACCCGACACAGACCTGTAAAGCTCCAGCAATCATCACATTACATAAATACTGCAGTGATGAGAGGCATGACACTGGATTTGGAGATATAAACACATCTGAGCCGGCATGTCGAGAGACGGACAGAAAAACCTCTAATATTCATTTTAAAGATGGAGACTGAAAGGCCCTGCTGGTGCCTCTGAGAGGCTGAAATGTTCTTTACAAGTCACGATACAAACGTGCCGTAGGGAGCGACCAACATATTAAAGATTTTTCTATTTCTATTAAACCTTTAGCAGTGGTGGAGATAAAAATGTAAAATTTGCCCTGAGGGTGGAGCTGGACTATAGGTCATGAATACAGCCGCATGTTTCCAACGAGAGCTTCTTGCTCTTAGTTTTTCATGACAGAAAACTCCTGCTCTCCCTTTGCTCTCTCCATTATGAATATAAAACCAGATTAGGGCGAGTAGGATCACCAGCAAGGTAAATGACATCCTTGATAACTTGGTAACATCTTACAGACACACACTCCTGTAACACAGCGCTTTCTGTCCAACTAAACTAAAAGTAGTTGGGTAAACACAAACATTATGCGTGTCACCCTCTGGTTGCTTATTATTTTGAACAGTGGCAGTAGGTCTATCCACTGACACCGTGTCTACAGGCCAGGCTGCCTTGATTTGAGTAAAACTGATTCCTGCAACATGAGATGAAAATCCTCCTGGCTAGAAAGAGAGAGAGACTGAAAGTTGTCCAAAGTGAGAACTGGATCTTCTCTACATAAAGCTAGTTAATGTGAAAAACTAATACATTTGTCTGCTGGTTTATCACTTTAAAAGTTTCAAATATTAACTGCTAATTTGATCCTGTTAGGTGCTTTTGTTTCACTGTTTCATCCTGAGCCTAACTCGCTGAGGTTTTACTCATATCAAAGCTCCACTAATTCATATTATTGTGATAACAATGGATCAAATGACTTCATGTAATGTGGACGGGGGTCAGTCGAAGTGACAAACCCACAGAATTATCACTGATTATCTGAGAATTAATGTCGTACTGAAAGTGCTCTGTTGGCTGTTCCTTTAGTGAAAAACAGATCAAATAGATTAAATAAACCCATGTGTTTACTTACCATACACCAGGTTGGGGTTGGCTCTCTTTAGCTCCTGAACAATGTCCACTACCATCTCCAAGAAGGATGTGTCTCTGGTATACCCTGAATACAACACACACATTTTTCATTGTCATTGCACTCAGTGTATTAAATACTTCAACCTCAGAGTGTAGCAGTGAAGAATAAAAGTGTGCCATTCACCTGTTAAAACATAGTCATACTGGTGTACGTTGTTCAGTTTGATTCCTTCATAGAGAACATGGAGCTCATCTGCTGTCAACACCTGGCCTTTCCAATGAGAATAACCTGCAGAGAGAAGAAGAGGAGAGGGGAGGAGAGGGGAGGAGATGAGGAGAGGAGAGGAGTTATTGTGTTTGCCAAGTTGCTGACTCTAACCCTTTGCAATGCTTTTTCCATTCCAGTAGTTCATGAACACAAATACTGTATATGTGGACGTTAACACCCCCTACACATGCTGACACACACACATTGAAACCCGTGTACTCATGTATCATTACAATGACTTTCCACTAACCTGATTCAACTTTAAATTCAAACATTTAAAATTCAGTTTGTCTGCACAGGTTAGGACCCGGCCACTTCAGTTTGTGCATTAAATAACAATAACAAAACATGCCGGTTGTCCTCTGAGGGAAGAAGTTACTAGTTACTTTGCTGATTCATATCCACTCCACAAGGCACCTGTAATGCAGGACTTTTACTTGTAATTGAGTATTTGTACACTGTTCTGAATTGATGCTCATATCCAGCTGTTGTACACGAAAGGTGAGTTACTGTAAAAAAAAAAGAAAAAAAAGTCCAAACTCAGTACATCGTTCTTGAATAGTTGGAAAAGTTACTGGAAACTGGAATCGATTTTGTTTTGACGGCTCTCTCTCTGCCAGTATGAAGCCTCCTGTTAGTCCATGTGACCGAGTAGTGAGAACTTCAATGAACTAAGCACATAAAAGGAAACGTTTGGCACTATGGCTCAGACCAAAGAAAACAAGCAACGTGTGAACACACGGAGCAGCAGGTCTTAGTGTAGCCTGCAGCCACAGTATCTGGTCAGTCAGGGACAGTAGGGAGGGTGGGCAAGAACCAGGACACAGACCCCTCTACTAACAAACACCTATAACGTGTGTGGAGGAATGTATTGCGTTTGTGCACGTGTGTACTTGTGTATCTGAGTATGCATATGCGTTAAGTACTGCATGTACCGATGTGGATGTACACGTGCATGTATGTGAGGAGAATGCCGATGTAAGCATGCGTCGGCGCACGTCTGTCTGCGTATGACATGTTTGCTGCAGGCAGATGATGTCGCAGCTCCAGGTGAGTCACAGCCAGGTCACGTGGCGGGGGGGTTCTGGTTGCTAAGCAACAAGCCGGGAGAAAGCCAAAGGGGCTAAGAAAGAGAGACGAGCAGTGCGTGAGAGAGAATGAAGGCAGGCCCACAGATAAGAGCTGCTTCTGTCGTCATCATTCGCTGCTGTCGCAATTCACAGCGCCTGCTGGTGTTTACTGCTGCGTGCTGTCGCTCTCTCTGCACTCCCTCCGTCTCTCTCTCCATCATCCGCTGTCTGTCTCTCTGATTCAAAAATGTCCTGTCTCTCTCTCTCTCTCTATTCACCGTCTCTGTCCCTCTCTGTCGACAGCCACCCTCTCCCTCTCAGATGCACAAGTCTCCTTCAATATGTCAAACCGAATTACACACTCTCCCTGAAGAAATTGCAAATGTTAGATTCCAATATACAAGATCTGATTAAGGCATTTTTATATTAAGGTCATTGAAACAAGCAATTTACGCCACAGACGTGAGGACTGTTCCCCCTTGAGGAAGACATTCCTCATTCTTGAATCGTCCTCAGTTGTATCGCTGTCTACTCTGTACGTGGGGCGATAATAACAGTGACCATGAAGCCTATTATTAGAATAGTCATTCTTTCATAGTTCTCTGGTCTAGTTCCTGAGTGTAATTGGTCCCTGAAGATTTAAATTGGACTTAGATTTAGCAGGGAGCCCACAGGAATCCCGCCTAAGCCGTGTTCAGACAGACAAGAGGACTGCGAGAAAATACACAGTAATTCATTACAATGGGACTATGGGGGTGCCATAGAGGGCTCTGGAAAAATGTTGAACTTGGCTCAACTTTTGCCGCAATTCAATCTAACAGCGTCTGGTAATGGGCTGCAGTGGCCAATCAAAACTGTGGAACCACACATGGTAAGTTTGTGACGCGACAGCAGGGTTTTTATTGTTTACTTTGAGATCATGGACACAAAAGACAAAATGATTTCAGTCGTGATAACTTTCTAGTAAATTTCTACCAAATATCATGAAATGTTGCGCAGTGTTTTGGTAAGTCTTCAAACCCACGGATCTGTTACTCAAACTGGCTTCTGACTCGTTCGGCTCTCTCCAAAATGGATATTCTTGGGAAAATATTTTCCCATTCCCACACAAATGTTTTAACAAATTGAGTCACATCCTCCTCATCCAGCCAGTGAGCCTCCTACAAAACCAACACAAACACAGTGTTCTCACTTTACCATCCTTTACTGAAGACAGAACACAAAGTGGGCAAGTCAAAGTAAACGTTGGGACATGAATCAACTGCAAATAAAGAAGATCCTGTACTGAGGAAGAATTCTAACTTTCAGCAAACATGATGCCAAAAAAAGAAGCTTAAACACAGCTGGAAAGTAGAGCGTATTTACTGTATGTTCCAAGGTCCAAAGGTACCATGTTCCCCAGCTGAATGTGAATATGACACATTAAGGAGACCTTTCAAAGGCTTTATGTTCTCAGCAATGTTTTCCCCCCAGGTCAAATGTTGAAATCACCCACCTACAGCAACCCTCTAATATGTGGGCAAGACAGTTTTCTTAACTTAGGACATTGATATCTCCACAGAGGCTGAACAGATTTTTATTTGAAACAACCATTCCTTTGTAATTTAAACTGCAAAGATACACAAGAGGTGGGTTATTTCATTTGTGGTACTCAAAGCCTCAAAAATGACATTTGAGACACAGTCCAATTCACCAAGGACCTCACTTTTACCCGATTTAAATATTTTCTATGTTCGATAGGAAATAACTTCCAAAGAACTCAAAGAAGTCTGAGGATTATCCTGAATAAAAAAAAGACAAGTCAGTGTTGAATTGTTCAACTGAACAATGATGTCTGTAGAGAAACCTGGTCAAAGGAACCTCTGATCATAAACGTTTGGCTGAATCCAGGCTACAACACTCCCAGACAGCTCAAATGTAAATTACAGCATCGCATTCGTCTCTGCATCTGATGCCGCTACAGACGAGTCCCCCGCTCGCCCACGTATCAACACTTATCCTACAGTACACCTACAATTAAGCTTACCCTTAGTCTGCAACATCACAACAACCCTAACCAACCAAACGATTTAAAACAGGATAAGGTCTCTACATGACTTATCAAATAAGAAGCTGGGAGAACTTACAGTCACAAACACAACGTATTCTACACTTTGTCATAACGCACTGATCCTGTGAGGATTTCTGAGTCTGGATATTGTTTGTATCGACTATGAAGCAACAAGCAACAGCTGGGCAGATGGGTTTGTTTTCACAGCGCTCAGCTGATTCATTCTTCGAGTTCAGTTTGCATGAATAACATGAGCCGAGACCGTCCATCAGTGCAAGACAGGGGAAAGACACAGTGTGGCAGATTACTCAGTCATGGGACTGGAAATTAGATCAAAATATTAGAGTAAATGTGACACCAAAGGATGACGCAGACACGCCCTCTGGGCCAATCAGTGACGAGATGCATCATCAGTCCAAGTTTCTTCAAAATCTGATTATTGCAAGCACTGGATATATACTGGATCCCCCAATGTGGCCAGTCAATGTTATAAACAGGAACAGAGAGCAAATATTTGCCTTTTGCATTTTGTAATCACTGACTTTCCATATACAGCAAATAAACTTTATTATTCTCATTATTCAATAAACCACTTTCGCTCAGACTTAGTCACTCATTCAGTCATCAGGCCAGTGTGCATATTTTTCCAAGCAATTGAACACCTTAACTGTATCAATCATCCAACCTAGAGCGGTGGAAATATAAAATACGACAGCTTATCGCTGTGAAAAGCATCAAATCATAATGGTGTAGCTTTTGTTGAAAAAACCAAACGTTATAATCAATAAACACAAGCGTCTGTCTGTGAGTTGTGAAGTGAACACACATTTAGTGTGGCAGAAGGGAGTGTAATGGGAATACTTTGTCAGCTGTTGCAAAAACAGGACAAAAGAAGAAGATACACACTTGATCTACTTCTTTCTAGACACACATTTAAATTAAAAACTATCTGGGTGAGGTTCCTTTGTTCAATGTTGTACTTCTAATAGATTTTAATCTGACCACTCTTTCAGTACTTACTTAGATAATATAATGTATTCTGATAATTTGGCAGCGATGTTGAAATAAGTTAGTGCACTTTCATAAAGTTACAAGTCAAAATCAATGCAGCAGAAACAGAGATATTCTAACTTTTAGTCCCTGATATGGGTCAAGAACCAAAGACTCCTATACCAAACAATGCAACTCAATCTTTCATCTTTTATTACTGTAAATGCCCACATCCTTCCCCCTATGTTATACAAAACCCAAGACTTTATACAACTGTTTTCACAGTTGATAAGTAAAAGCGATAATGATTATCCATGAGCACAGAGTAAAATGACATCATTGCTTCAAGTTTCACCAAAATAAGACCGGCAGCATCTGAAATGTCCCAAGACTGACAGAGAGACACAGCAGACATAAAATGTGAATGGTACTGTCCCCTAGAGCTACTCCAGTGTTTGAGGGCTGCTCTGGTGTCAGCCGGTGAAGCCCCCCCCCCACCCCCAAAACTTGACTCACTCAGCTGTCGACTCATCAGCCTCAACACGGCCGCTGCCTCGACAACAACCGTCTCTCTAACACGCGCCAGCACCTCATCACGACACCAGGGCCACTGACTCATGCACACCCACACACACACCAACACAGAGAAATATGCTATTTCATCCGTCTCACCTGTATGGTTGGAGAACTGGACAGAGTTGATGGAGTCCACCTCAAACCCTAAAACCTGGAAACAGAAGACAGAGACAGGGAACAGATGAGGTGTCAGGAGAGATTAGGAGCAACAGCCACACTTGCTGTAGTATAGTAGCACAAATGACACAAGTGTGCAGCAACTATAATACTACAACTAAAGCTGGACAATATGAAACTGTTTGGTCATTAAACCTGCAATAACAGACTTTTTTGGCCATTTGAGGGCAGCAGCTGTGAACAAAACACTGTCATATTATCATCTTTTGAGTTACGTGAATACAATTGCTTACTATGAACACAGCCAGCAGATATGGAGCATCATTAGCAGTCACATTGAGTGGTGTGTGTGTGTGTCCACCTGATGAATGTCAGTCCAATATTTACTCTCCTTTTAGCTATTTTTGAGCTCCACCGACGCCTGAGGGAAATATGCGTCTCTTTTGCTGCTAAATGCTCCACTATGTTCACCAGCTAGTTGCTAACTTTCAGGTCTGTCTGCCGTTTGGTGTCGGGCAGGTAAAGTACAGCTGGTTTCAGAGCCTTTGAGCTGAAAGCAGCTGAAACACTATAAAGCTCATCCGTACAAGCTACACCTTTCACAAGCACACACACTGTGCTTTAACATTCACGTCATCCATCACTGTCAAATATAAATCCTGTACGCTGTATATACTGCACATAGACATGTATACATGCACATAACAACCCACTTCATGATATAAAGTAATCTGAGACATTAATCATTCAATATTCCTTTGAACTATTTGTACTTTTTTATAGAAACACTTGTTGTTGGTCGTTGTTGCATTTTACATATATTTATATAGTATATATATTTTTTCACCTACTTTATGCACATAACAGGTTTGGTTATTTTTACCTGGCTTTGTTCAGCTTTGTTGTCCTTGGTTTTAGCCATGCGTCTCTTTCTATCAGAGTCAGATTCCTTGTGTGTGTGCACATACTTCACAAAAACAAACAAACACTATTGACTTAATTTAACACTGGCTGTGATCTGTGAGTGGAGATAAAAACAAACATCCTCTCAGTTTAAACCTGCACACATCTGGAACAGCTACAAAAACCAACTCTCTGTGTCCTTTTTTTTATTTAAATTACCAGAGAGACAGAAAGACACATAATACATCCACCTGCACGATGAATTCTTATCTGAATGACTTGATTTAATTGGGCTGAAGCTGAAAGCGGGCAGAGTGAATGAGTTCTTTGTTCTTTTCAATTGACTGTAACTTTGCCTCTCCCCTCTGAAAGCAGATTCTTGTATCTCAAAGTAGATATCAGCTTTGACCTTGGAAGCTATTGCTGTCTAATGAAAACTTGTGTGGCATGTGTTTTCTGAAAGTTGAAATACTGCATTTGTATCATCAGCATGAGGCATTCAGGGAACATGTTAAGCTCTCAGTGGTGTCAGGAATGTAGAACGCTTATATATATCCTTATTCTTATCTTTGTGATTTTCTACTGATATCCAAAGGAAATATCCTACATTTGCCCTCCGCTACAGGGAGGTCAGAAGCCCAGAAATCCTGTGGCTGGTAGAAATCCAATCTAATCCAACAGCCCTGCAGTAAATCCTACCTTCCTCAAGATTTTTATAGAGTTTTTATAGAGATTCTTTAAGGTCAAGTCAGAGACGTTGCAGTTCATTGTCAGCATCATAACCCCTCAGCCAAGGTTGAAGCTCATTTTAAAGGCTGCTTTTGTGGTACTGTTGAATTGTATTGTATTATACTATACATAGATATAAATGAGGGAAAATATTAGAAACACATTCAGTAGGACACAATTCAGCACAAACTAGAGCCTCCAAAATGACTATAATATTTAATCTGAACATTATAGTTATTGCAGGACTGTTGTATTAGACTGCATTTGTTTTAGTTTGGTGTACCTAATAAACGTGCAGCACATGAACTCCCGTTCAAGAGATAGGATTCATGTTACTTTCAAACTTACTGCCCACATAGCTGATCGACTATGATCGAAAGATTTGGCCAAGCTGGTCTCTCAGCTACCTTACATTGCCTTGCAGTTGAATTTAGAATTGATTTTGAGATTTTGGTGTTCAGAGATGGTTTGAGGTTAGTCTATAGCCGATTAAGAGTATTCTCAAGATCTGTTTCTATTTGCTGTTCCAGAGTTGTGAAAAAAATGTGTTGGACCCTTTAACATAGGAACAACCTGTCTTTTACAACATGTTCCTTTGGCTGAGCAGGATGCAAATCAACTGTTGATGTAAAACTGTGTATTTATGGCCTGCCGATGTACATGGGGCTAAGAATATGTTATTTAGGTCACATCCTTTCTCGCTCTGTTCTTAAGCCTCAAGTCAGTGACACAGATAGACTGTTTACAATGCTGCTGACTGGAAAGCATCGTCACAGACTGAGGAGATGATATTAACAAAATTATGAAAAAGTAAATATTGCCTTTTTTGAGGAAACACTTTTGGTAAATTCCCAAATGAGGAAGCCCTCTCGCAACTGACGAATGGAGAGTTACTCTAATTAGCATGTGTCACAGTACAGGCTGATCACATCTGAGTCAACACAAACGCTGTATTATACTGCATCGTGACTTAGTCCCTCAGCTTTGGGTTGGCTCCTGTACCGTCACTGTTAATGTGCACATAAATAAACGTGTATGTGTATGTTGCACATCCCAAACAACACATATGTTACTAGTGTTTGTTTCCATGTGTCATCTTTTTGTTCCTGCATCAGCCAATAAATAGGACATTGTATGTTCAACATTAACTGACTGTTTGTACTGCAACTTACAATTGTGTAGTCTATAGATTATGTCTCTTATAATATATTCAGTCATAAAATTAGGCCTAAATATATAAAATTACATCAAATGCCAGTCATATGGTACGGCAACCCAAAATTATGTTTTTAACTTATTTTGTTGGACTAACAAAAACAATACTTGGCGTTTACAGCCATGCTTCAAGCTTAAAGCTAACATGCTCACAATGATAATGTTAACATGCTGATGATTAGCAGGTATAATGCTTACCATGCTCACCATCTTAGGTTAGCATGTTAGCATGCTAAGATAACACTACACTGCAAAATAACACTACACACAAAGGAATGTGTGCGTAACTCCTCATTTGACAAGCTAGAAAATGTTTGGTTTGATTAACCAATTATCAAAGCAGTTATCTGTTTATTAAGTTAGTGATTAATTAACTCATAATTTCAGCTCTAGCTACAAGAACTAGTTTGATTACATTCAGTAGAAATAATCATTGAATACAGGCTTATCTGAATATCAAGAATGAAGAATTAGTAATCTTCTCACACGGCTGCAGTCTCCTCTGAAGGATGTTTTGAATGAGCTGCCAATTGAATAATTTATGATTTGATGATAGTAAAATAGGTTGCAAAGCACTTTCTTTCCACCAAGTGTGTAAGTAACAGCTTTTAAAAGCATAAAAGTACAGCAGGGACATGAGCAACTGCAGAACTCCATGTCAGCAAATATCCAACCGGCTGAAGAGTCCTTGAGCACAACACTGCATCCCTGCTGATTCCTGGGACACAGTTCTGTATGTTACCGCAGGCTAATTCACTAATTCAGGAGACTTCTACATCAACAACCTCTTCTCTTGAGCAGTTAAACCCTAAAAATAAAATGTCCTTGTTTTTTTAAACAAGCAACTGTTTGGTTCCAGTTGTAATGGGATTTGTGAGGAAATCACACTGACTACAATCTGATAAGGTTCAAAATTGATAATATAAATTCAATTTAACTCAACACACATCTGAAAATGCATTAATGCCCAATTTGGTGCCGTATGACAGCACTCATCTTGAATTTAGTTTCTATGTGAAAGCTGAATCTATCCTGTCCAGCTCTGAGGCAGCCTGTCTCCATCTTCAGTGACGTCACCAGGAGGAATCCTGTGGCAGCCAATCAGAGCCCTGCTTTCTCAAACCGCCGTCTCCTGCCTGCTGACAGGCTCGAGACTCTCTGTCCTGTCAGCACAGAGAGAGGGATGCCCTGCACGCTCACTGACATCATCATCATCATCATCATCTTCTTATCCCTTATCTTAAACACCAACGGAGTCATTATGACGGTGAATAGTGAGAGCAGCTCCTTCACTGATTATTAGTCTAAATTTAAAATACCGTCTCTTCTTTTTTTTGTCCACAAGCATCAGCATTGGTTCATTCACAAAATGACTGCAATACTCACCAGCCAAATACACTTACAATACTGTTATACATAAGTTATACTTATCTAGCCTGTGTCTGCCTGATGATATAATATGCTCATCTCATTCAAGTTAAACATGGTGTCTGATGGGTTTGTCTCCTTAGCTTTAACAATTCATAAGACCCTTCAATGCAAATGTAGATGAAAGATAGGGCCAACATTTCATCACTGTAACAACTGAAAGACATTCTGCATGACTGGTTTAATTTCTCATCCGAGGAACAGTGCATAAAGGAATCACAATCTGTAAGACTCATAATAGTTCATCTAAATTGTAAAATGCTATATTTAGCTGCATGCAGACTATTTAAGGTCTTCAGTTTAGGCAACATAACTTTCAGGCACCTTGTACAAACACTGAAGGCTTTATTACCAATACTGCACAATAAAACAGCGTAAATGTCAACTAATATGGGTTGTTTAAAGAACACCACTAAGGCCATGGCACTGTCAAATTAGCAACAGTTTTATTGCATTTATTTGTGAGGCATCATGTAATAATAAAAAAAAACTGTTGCCATGATCTATTAAAACTAATTTCCCCCTGAAGATCAATAAAGTGTAATCTATACTAACACACTTAAAAAGATGCATAATGTTATCAACACATATATGGAAAAAAATATTGGATACTAGTGTCTTTCAAAGGCCACATGCGTCAATTAGTCCTACTTAATAATGATGACAGTTAACTCAGCTATGACCTGCTTTGATTAAGCTGTAGGTTTAGTACAATGTAGTGGTTAATGTCAGTGTCTAGTGTAAGCTTTAGTAAGCTGCACTGGTAAACATTATTTCAACATTAGCCGGGTACAAACGGGCCTTAATCAGCCGTAGTAGTTGAACATTAATGGCTGCACTGAATCCTGGTGACATGCATCAAAGCCCAGCAGCCATTAGGATAACCACAAAATACATCCTGGGGCACAGCGGGCTAAAAATAGACTTGGCACTTCTCACTACAAGTGACTGTCTTTCAGGGTGATGGGACATGTACTGTAGGCCTGTACGAGCCTTGCCATCACTACTAACTGCCACACCGCTGCTGGTGGAAAATATGAAACTATAACAATCACCAGCATCATCACCACCATCATGGTAATTATAGACCCAAAGCAATCACTGTTATCATCCTACTGTCAACAACAGGGATCATAAAGGGAAATGACTATCACTTTCATGGCCGGGAGGTGCTAATAACCTCTGTGTCCTTTCACATAAAATCAAATCAATGGCTTGTTTTGAATGCATTTGCTCTTTCAGGCTCCTTATTCTGGTAGTTATGCCGTCTTGTAACGCACTCAGTAAACTCCGCCTTTAGGTAAGGGCTTTATTACTACTGTTAATGTAGGTAATGACTCAACAAGAAAGTCACCAGTTCCTGTTATTAAGCTTAAGAACAAGACACATGTTGAGCCACTCAAAAAGCTGCACTCAATGGTTCTCCATCTCTAAGTGCTTTACAATCCACTGTTGCCTACTGTCCTCTGATTAAGGGTGGGAGTCACATCAATGAAGATGAATGAAGAAGCAACCTGATATGACAGAAAGTGGATGATATCACACCATACATTAGCAAAGAAAACAATCATGAAAACTGATCATCAAATTTCTTAACTTCTGTTGGCTACTGTGGTCAACACCTTTAGCTGTCGTAAGATGTCATTGGTTGTTATAACTGTTTATGGACATGTATCTAAAATTGCAGTTTGAGTACATTTAAGTCAGTATGAGATTCATAACAGAAATTCTGTTTGTTGTCTGGCTAATTCTGCAAATGCAAATTGTAAGTCAGCCACTGGCCGCAATTAATCTGTGTAAACAAAGAGGAAAGCATCTCCCTTCAAAAGCAGTAATGGATACACTACTTTATTCACTGCAATATCAACTGCTTCCAGTTTCACTGAACTCTACAGACAACTGAGAGAGTTGACTCTTAAATGTGTGGTCTTTAAGCCTTTGTAACACACACACGCACAAGAAAAATGTACATGTGTGCAATTTTTCTTATGGAACACAGTCACAATCTGGCAAAATGCTCAACTTTCAGAAACCTGAACAGCTGCTATGTCTGTAGTAAAGGAAGAAAACTATGATAACCTTTTTCCCCAATCTGTGCAAGTTTATCAAAGCAGCAAATAGCTGTATTGATTATTTGTCCATCCTGTAGCACTGACTTGCAGGTTATCACTGCAGGCCGCTAGATCTGTGTCCATTTAGATGTTCCCATACACATCATGACCATTAAGGCTGTCTGCCTGTCTGTGAACAAATGATGGCAACCTGAGGCACCGACACTGGTGACTGGTTAACAGGCTGAACTCTGACTTACATTGACCTCTGAGTGAAAAGCATTTAACATCATTCTCACCACTCATCCAAGTAGGGGTCATTTGATTAACACCAGGAGGTCCATTATCAGACACAACTCTGGCGAACAAACTATTCATTAACAACGTTGAAGTTGCTCGACAGCCAGACATTCATCACTAGTGTATGTAACACGTGTCTGTTTTCACGTGGTGGACGATAAAACCGACAGAAAACACCGCGCTCCATTATCGGACACCCGGGGAAGGTGTCGTGCCACAATTTCTTCCGAGTTCCTCCTTCATTTACAGCCTACATGTTCGGGGTCGTCAAATAAACAAGACAATGTTAGCTGCCATGATATTATCTGGGGAAGAGATTCTGTCGGGGTAAAAGAAACAGCACGACACCTGTCGTCGCGAACATTTAGGTGACAATACTATTATTTTGGGGCTTTTCACAGCACGTCTAACAACGCCGTTTATGGCCTTTTACATTATAATAACGGGGAAAATACAACAAGCCGCGGCCACATATTAACTCATCCAGCGACGGTTCAGGCGGATGACCGATTTCTGTTAGCAAAGATTATACGAACTCGTATCGTTACAAAAATCGGTATTTAAATCGGTCGTTTGGTGTTGATGGAAAGTCGCAGCAAGATTTTACGGGCAAAGGGGAACCAGGCGTGTCAGACAGGGTCGTGTCCGATAACGGGCGTCTAGTCACGTTGTCCGATAATGGGTGCGTGTAAGTTGTATTTACCTGTAATGGGAAAGAGGCGCTCTTGTTGCCCACATATCCCCGGACTACATGGCTCTGAATGGACAGAACACGGCATTCCATGGCGGCTCCCGGTCAGCCGAGGAAGATGCAGATTATCCGTTACTTCAACGAGAATCACGTCCACACATAACAATACGAAGAACTGGATTTAAACGACAACGACAACGCCGCCGGTTGGTAAGAAGCAACGTTAGCTAGCAAGCTAACCAGCTGTGTGTCACACGCAGGATGGCGGTGTGTGTGAGCGCGTGTTGTGGTTGTAGCGGGTGATGTGCAGTGAGTGTGTGTGACGGAGAGAGAGAGAGAGAGAGAGAGAGAGAGAGGACGAGCAGCCACACACACACACACACACACACACACACACAGCAGGAATCGAACAGGACACGACTGTTGAAGGTGTTGTTAGTGACGTCGTTAACATTTATGGAAATGAGAGTTCAAAGAGGTGTCACGAGCTGACCAGACAACTGAGAGGTCGCGTGCAGCTTCATTCAACACTGAAGGACAAAACACACGCGCGCGCGCGCCCACACGCACGCGCGCCGGTATTCTGCGCAGGCAATCTGAGCGACCGCCTAAACGGCATGACGTCACCACAGGGCCACTCATTAGCGCATCAACACGGCTGCAATAGAATAAATGTGAATGACAACTATTTTCTATTTTGTCCGATTCTATTCTTTCACGCCACTTTAAATAGCCGAATTATTTTAAAATATATTTTACATTAATTTATTACTTTTTATTCTTTTTTGTGTGTGCATATTTTAGGTTATTTTATTTTAGTTGGGTACTGCGCTCAGTTTTTTTTGTGTGTCTGTGGTTGTGACTCACACCATCTCTGTCAGAGTCGTGACTGAGGGGGGATTTGACTTGGCAAAGACTGCCTCTTTCACCACACAACACAGCTGCCAATGATGGAGAGAGACTGAGTACATGGAGTGTACAAATATAGCCTGCAAATACAGGTAAGAGAAAGGAATAAGAAAGATGGAGCGTGTGAGGCACTGAAACAGAGAGGTAGACAGAGATAAATTGAGCCAAATAGAGATGTTGAACTTACAGCGCCACCTGCTGTTCATTCAGGCATTCATGTGATGCTTTAATTGCATTTCACAAAAACATACACATCCTGAACATAAGAGAACAGAGACTTACTCTTTTTAAAGTGCTGCTTTAATAAAATAAATCTGTTGCTAACATTATTGCACAGTATAAACAAATACATGTTCCCTTATTTTGCTGGCAGATCACCCAAAAGAACTTCCTATGCTTCTTTTTCTGTCCCTCTCTCTAGTAAAATGAGGAGGTAATGGAGGAGGAAGTCAAAGAGGACAAGCAAAAGGAGAAGAGGTTACAGATGGGCATAAAGAGTAGGAGGTAGCTGTCATGGATCATTTGGAGTCCTGGTCCAGTTTGGGCTCTGAAGAGAAAACAGCAGAAGTAATTTACTGTGAGAATATATGTATTTTTATTTTGTCACTCTACATATTTTAATGAATCTGTGCATTGAAACATGCCCATTAATCAGCTGAAATGCTATAGAACATCATGCTCCAAAGGTAAGAAAGTCTCCATAAGGAATTGGATTATCAGCCATAATGTATTACCCAAACAAGGTAGATTAAGCCACGTGATTGTGATGTCTTTTTTCTTGCATCCCTACTGGAAAACTACACTATGCACTAATCCAAAAGCGACTTCATCAATCAAATTTGTCACGTCGTCATGGAGATCTTAACTGCTCCAAAATTGTGTGACCATAACCAACTCCATCAGACATGATGTGCTTCTTGGGGACAGACTGGCTTGGCTTGTTATAAGAACCAGATTGATGTTGGATTTTTGAGAGTTTACAAAATCAGAGAACAATTCATCTTCTGATAATCGCTTTTTTACATAAACACATAATCACCTCATAAATACTAGCTGCTGGGTTCAGTTTAAGGCTTTTAAACACATTATAAAGGGATTTTCTGGAATATCTTTGAAGCAAATGAAAGGGATATTTATTTCCAGAATCTGCAGCTGATACAGCTCTATATACAATGTCGTGTTTAAAGTAATCAGAACTCTGCAACTGAACCTCTCATCTCTTCATCTCTCTCTCACCGGTGAAGGTGAACTCAGGGAAGCTGCTCAGGTCTCCTCCTCCATAAAGTCTCTGGAGCTTAGCTGTCTCCTCTGACAGGTGTTTTTCGTAATCTGGCTCTGCCTCCAACGGTCCTCCATTCAACCTTAGAAAAGGAGAGATGGGGGAAATTAAAAGAGAAATGGTCCATGTCTCCCCCACATTACATCTCAGCATCACAGTTTCCCTCCAGTATTCCACCTTAAACTCTGTGTTTCTAAAATTGTTATCACTGTGCACCTTCTGTGCAACATTTGGAAACTGTTCTCTTTACAGCTACTATAGACATAAGTGGATAGACCATGTGATAAAAATGATTTATTTAACCTTTATATAACCGGGAAGTCTCTTGAAATATCTCTTTTACAAGACAAATAATTTACACAAGAATCCTCAAAGTCACCTGGAAACACAGAGTCACATTTTAACATTTGCATTTAGCACAATAAACATTGCCTATTTAAGACAGTTACATTCCACATGAATGTTTTTTATTAAATGTGTGTGAAAGCCTGATACGATGGCAATGACTAAAGTGAATGTTTGCAAAGTTTGTTTTGAAAACAGCAGCTCAATTCATTCAAAGCCTACACATAAATAAATGACTCATTTAAAATAATGAGATAATAATAAAAATAATGACAAGCCAAGCTGGAACTGAACCACCTGTCTTTTGGTTGTTAAGGGGCAGTCCAGCAGCACGGGACCTCCAAAGGAGTTTCCTTATTGAATATAATAATAAGAAGCCTCTATTGTCTTTCTACCTGCGCATGTTGTCGTATTCTCTGATCTTCTCCAGGAAGAGTCTCTGTACTGGATCTAGATCTGAAAAACACATGAAAACAATACTATCAAAACCCAACCCTATCACCAGGCAACGCTCATATGAGACAATTCTTTGTCTTTAAACATCAAAGGCCAACTTTCGTAACATTATTTATTTATAAAATATCCATGCCTAGGAACTACGGTAGGGTTAAAGTTAAAGTAAATAAAGAATGTTTATGGTATAATTTAGTTAGGCAACTAAAACACTTGGATACAGTTAAGGTCTCAGTGTGCTTAAAACGTGCTTGTTGAATCGCCTAACAGCATCTGGATGCCCTGCATCTGAAAACATTTCTGTAACTTTATGAAACAGACAGTCAAACAATCACTTTTTGTGTGAACAAGCGAGTGCTACACTACGGAGAGACTGTCTGAAAGTTTGTGCCATTATCCACATTTGAACGATTATCACGTTAAGACTGCAAAGACACTTCCTTTGTGCACTAAACGTTGTTATCGGCCGTTCTTCATGTGCTGCAGAATTGTCCGATATGACCTACGACTGTGTTCGTATCTGCATGCGCCTGCAAGCGTATTTACCTGCATGTGTCTCTTCACCATCTTCATTCCCCAAGGCTCCAGTCTGTGCCCCCTCCTCCTCCACTTCCTGTCCCAGCAGCACCTCCTTCAAATCATCTGTCACTGCAGTCGCGGTATCAACGTCGACTGACCCAGTGGCGCCCATAGCTGCGGTCAAAACCCCAGAAACAAGACAGATGAAGTTATGCAGGACAACGGCTGATTCCACTTTCTAAAGCAATACGTTCTGCTCTGTTCACATCTCCTCTGCTGTTATCTCAGTTCCAATTAATATTTTTTATTTCTAAAGTCTAAAGAGTGTAAAGGAATATTTCAATATTTTGTGAAATACTCTTATTAGCTTTCTTGCAGAGCGCTAGGAGAAGATTAGCCTAATTTAAAGACTGTAAAAGACTGTTTTAAAGACAGTCTTTATGCTAAGCTAAGCTAATCGTGCCCCAGACTCAAAGAGTGGTATTGATCTTCTCACTACCGCCCCCTTGCCTTTGCTTCTCCTAATGTGTCTTCACCATTAACAGGAGTCAAACTTACCATCCAATGTATTTGCTCTTACAACCTCCTGACCAATGGGGTCTTCTGTTACCCCTGTTATGGCCCAAGGAAGGGAAAAGAGCAGCTCCTCCATCAGTGCGTCTACCTGCAGAGCTTCAGACAGAGACAGAAACTCGACCTTCAGAGCCTCAGTCGTCTCTTCAGATGCTCCCCCACCCTCTACCTCCATCCGCTTCTCTCCAGCAAGAATTTCAGCTTCTGTCTCCAAATAATCTGCGGCTTCACTCAGAAACTCATTCTCCAGAGTTCCCAAGGAGGCCTTGACTTCAGCCCAAGTCACAGACTCAAGAGTCATGGCCTCCGAGACACCCCCTTCCTGCTCTGCAGACTCTCTTTCTGCTTCCAGACCAACCTCTTCATCCTGTTGCCCCAGTTTGTGGTCAGCGAGTAAAGTGTCAGGGGGCTGCTTCGGTCCTTGCTCAAAACCGAACATGGCCTCTAAAATGTCAGATGTCTCAGCTTCTATTGCATCAGTGGCTTCAGAGATAGACTCAAGTGTTAAACGCTCAGCCTCTGTTGTGTCCTCAAAAACACCAACATCTTCTGTTGTGGTCTTAACTTCCATCTTCTCCTCTTTTGCTAGTACCTCAGCTTCTTTCTCAAGTGCATCCCTTATTTCAAGCAGAACTTTGGTTTCAAGACCTCCAACTTCGGCCTTCACTTTTGCTAAAGTTATCGATTCCAGTGTCATGGATTCTGCTTCGGTTTCTTTCTCCTTCATCTGCAAAGAGTCTCCCTTTGCTCCTGCAGGTGGATCAGAGGCTGAACTTGTTTTTACCGCACCAGGAGTTTTGGAAAGCACTGCAGGAACATGACAGAAAAGCTCTTCCACCAACGTGCCACTTTCTCCTTCTAATTCTTGAAGATCTTCAGACAGAGAGCGCCATTTTGAAAGAACTTTGGTTAAAGTTTCACTCTCATCTTCACTTGAACTCTCCGTATCAGCCGCAGCTCTGTATTCGGCTCCACTCCCCATCTGGACTAACAGCTCCTGGAGTTCTTTTTCTGCTCTTTCATCGAGAATAGACTTTGTTTGGTGGAGCTCGTCAGTTTTTAAAGACTCCACCAGAATCCGAACTCCATGGAGTATTACAGACTCTAAAGTCATTTGTTCAGACCTGTTCACTCCCTCCTCCACAGCGACATTTCCAGAGGATGAATCTACTGTGGATTCTACTGTAGATTCTACTTCGTTTTTCAAAGGCAAGGGTGAACATCCTTGTGCATTTTGGATGAAGGCAGTGTGTGAGAGGTTGTCAGCGGCTTCATTTTCTATTGTGGGCTCTACTGTACCTTCAGTGACAACACCTCTACTCTCTATAGGAGAGGTGCTGGCCTCTACTGCTGGTTCTACTGTAGTCTCTATTAAAGATTCTTCTTTGGCACTGTATGAGATGTTAACCGCTCCCGAGTCTCTGCTGTTGGCTTGTACTGCTGGAGCTGCTGTATCTGCTTCAGCCCCTATTGTAGTTTCTACTGAACCTTCAGCAACAGCAACTCTACTCTCTAGTGCTTCCAGAGGTGAGGCGCTGGCCTCTACTGATGCTTCTATTGTAGCTTCTATTAAAGGTTCTACTCCAGCAGTGTGCGAGAGGTTAACAGGACCTGACTCTGTGCTGTTGGTTTGGACTTTTTGAGCTGCTGTATCTACTGTGACGTCTATCGTAGACTCTACTGGACCCTGAGCAACAGCAGCTCTAGTTTCTAGTGTTTCCGTGGTAAAATGGCTGACTTCTACTGGTGATTCTACTAAGAGTTCTTCTTTGGCAGTGTGTGAGACATCAACCACTCCTGAGTCTGTGCCTTTGGTTTGTACTTCTTCAGCTGGAGCATCAACTGTAGGCTCTATTGGACCCTCAACAACAGCAGCTTTAACTTCTAGTGTTTCCACATGAGGCTCTACTGCTGATTCTGTTGTTTCTATTAAGGGTTCTACTGTAGAAGCTGAAAAAGATGACATCTCTACATTATTCTCCAACATGTGGGCTGATACGGGCTTTACTGTGGCAGTTTCGAGTTTAACTGGCTCTGGAGGAGTTTCTACGTTGGTTTCTATTATTATTTCTATTGCTTCTGATCCTAATGATGCAGACGTGCTGGTTTTAGGAACAGTCAAATTGGAGAGACTATCAGCAGCAAAGGCCTGAACAGAAGCAGCAGGAAAGAGAGACACTGCTGGTTCTGTCTTTGGCGAGGGAGGAACATCTGAGGCGGAGACCTTCATTGAGGAGGAGGTGGGAGGTTTGATAGGGATGGAGGAGGCATTGGCAGGTCGAGCTGTAGGAGGAAGAGGAAGAGGGAGAGGAGACAAACTAGGATGTAAAGGACGTGGAGAGGGTGGGAGAGGGATAAATAAAACCACTCAGCACAGACACGACAGAAACAAGCAGAACAAATTGAGGGATTTAATTAATTAACAGGCTGTTAACTCTGCTGGTAGAAATAACTGTCCTCTAATCTGTGGTCATTTGCAATTGCATGTGGTCTCCCATATGTTGCTGTCCATGTCATTTCCATGAAATTTACATAACCTAGTCTGGTGGCCTTCTGCATGATTCCTATAATGTCTTTTGGAATACACCAGACGTCAAATGATACATGGAAAAATACCATTGAATGTGGTGTGATGAAGAAGAGGCTGGTAAATTTTGCTCGCAAATGCCCAAATGCGCAAATCCTCTTATACTTTATTTCTAGACTAAAAAAGGTTATTTTGTAAAAACCCAAAACCAGCTCTTCCTGCAGCTGCAAATAACTGTCACCTGCTGCGTTGAAAACCTGGAGATCAGTTGTGTGTCTGGCTGTCTATATTCTGACGCCCTGCTCAACACAACATCCTGAATGTGCTGACCTTTACCAGCTGGAGGCTTTGTGCCCGGCCTGCTCTGGGAGAAGAGCTGCTCCACGAGTTTAGGGACATCCACCGCTGGCTGGGGCTTGGCTTTCTCTGTCAGTTAAATAAAATATATATGCTGAGAATAAAATAGCATTTAAAGAAAGCCTAAGCAGTGATATGATTTCTGAGTGAGGCTATAAGAAGTGAAGAAGAATTGGCAGTGGGTGACATGATGATATACAGTTGTGTTCAAAATAATAGCAGTCCCACATCACTAGCAAGATAAATCACTGTTTTTGTTAAAATTTCAACTTCTACACTGCAAGTAAGTTTCTAGAAGGTTTAGTAAAGGTATAGAAAACCAACAGACCCAACAGGCATGGCGTGCATGCTGCTGATTCTGTGAAACTGAATCATTAACTGAAAGGGGCGTGTTCAAAAAAATAGCAGTGCTGAGTTCAATAAGTGAGGTCATTGATAATGTGAAAAAAACAGGTGTTAAACAGGTGGCCCTCATTTAAGGATCAAGGCAACTGACGCTGCATATGCTGGCTGTGCATTTGTCCTTGAAAAACAGAGTAAAATGGGTCGTTCAAGACACTGTTCAGAAGAAGAGCGTTCTTTGATTAAGGAATTAATCAAAGAAGGGAAAACCTATAAAGAAGTGCAGAAAATGATAGACTGTTCAGCTAAAATGATATCAAACGCTTTAAAATGGCAGCCAAAACCAGAAAGGCGAGGAAGAAAAAGAAAAACGACTATTCAAATGGATCGGAGAATAACCAGAATGGCAAAGGCTCAGCCAATGATCAGCTCCAGGAGGATCAAAGAAGATCCAAGGTTGCCTGTGAGTACTGTAACAATCAGACGACGTCTATGTGAAGCCAAGCTACCAGCAAGAAGCCCCCGCAAAGTCCCATTGTTAAAAAAAAGACGTGTGCTGAAGCGGTTACAATTTGCCAAAGAACACATTGACTGGCCTAAAAAGAAATGGCGTAATACTTTGTGGACTGATGAGAGTAAGATTGTTCTTTTTGGGTCTAAGGGCCACAGACAGTTTGTCAGACGTCCTGCAAACACTGAATTCAAGCCACAGTACACAGTGAAGACGGTGAAGCATGGTGGTGCAAGCATCATGATATGGGGATGTTTCTCGTACTATGGTGTTGGTCCTATTTATCGCATACCAGGGATCATGGATCAGTCTGAGTACATCAGAATACTGGAAGAAGTCATGTTGCCGTATGCTGAAGAGGAAATGCCCTTGAAATGGGTGTTTCAACAAGACAATGACCCCAAACACACCAGCAAGCGAGCAAAATCATGGTTCCAGACAAACCGCATTCAAGTAATGGAGTGGCCAGCACAATCCCCGGACCTTAATCCCATAGAAGACTTGTGGGCTGACATGAAAAATGCTGTTCATGAGGCAAAACCAAGAAATTCAGAGGAATTGTGGAACGTAGTACAATTGTCCTGGGCTGCAATACCTGTTGACCGGTGCCAGAAGTTGGTCGACTCCATGCACCACAGATGTGAAGCAGTTATCAGAAACCGTGGTTATGCAACTAAATATTAGTTTATGGTTCTCAGGAAAGTTGAATCTTCAAGCATTTCTTAGTTTATACAGTACATTTGAGTTTGTAAAGACAGATGTCAACACTGCTATTTTTTTGAACATTATATTTCTTGACTTTCTGTAAAATATTATCAAATTCAATTACTTTTTCCAATTTTCTTGCTTTGAAATAGAAAGTGCTGTGTCCCCAATGCATTTGTGTTCATTAAAATACAATTTATTTGAGGGATTTTGACGTTTACTCACCTTTTTAATCACACTGCTATTATTTTGAACACAACTGTATACCATGAGATACTATAGATTTGTCAATCATCAGATATTTAAACATTTGCAGGTCTGCTTTATGGCAATATTGGATTTTTACATGATTTTCACATCAAGGACCTTGATTTTATAGGTATTTAATTTGCTGACACACATTCATCATTTCACAGCTTCCCTCATGATTTTCCATGAAATTAGTTATACCACAATAAATACCATTATTGGACTAAATAGCGCACTTACTCTTCTTCCCTTGATTTAGAAGGAATAATATATGAAGTAAAAACCAGACAAACAGGCAGACAGAAGTGTGTTTGTCTTACTGATGTGTGTTCTGCGTGGTGGTTTTCTGTCTGATGATTTGGAGCTGAACAGAGCAGTTTGTGGCCTCCATACGAGTCTACACAACTCCCTGTGAATACACTGGACACACACACAATACAGTGAGATGCACAAGTTTTCCAGTACAGTACTAGAGTAAATGTACTTAGTTACATTCCATCACTGTACATAATACTGTATATAATTATATCTATTCCCAGCTGAATACATGGGGTCAAATTAAAAGTCCCACAGATAAAAAAACAACAAATGTACTTACTCTTACACATAATCCTGTTCCTCTTCTGAACAATGCAGCCATGATTGTTTAAATAAAAAAAGATATGTCAGAAACTGAGCAGAAACACAGTTTGTAACTAATCTCTCTGGTGAAAAGTAACGTTGAGGACGAACGTCAGGTCGCTGTGGGAAAGTACTACACGTCCCGGAGCTCCGTCTCCTCCACCATGGCACTGATTCTCTGTTTTTATCGCTTCGCAGACACCCAGGAATATTTTCACAGGTGAAAAAAATGCACAAAATGCCAAATAACAAAACGCAATGAACTTATTGAGTTAGCTAATCTAAACGCAGCGATAGTAAGAAGTCGACCTGAACCGGTTAAATCGACTTCTAACCGTTTGTTGTTTGTTTGTTTGCTAGCTAGCTAACATGTTTATCTTTAATGGAGCTGTCCTGTGTGTCTTTACAGCATTACAGTTACATAAAGCTCTCTACTTTAAGCGTCTCACACTGATGTCAAGATCAAGAGAAGAAGAGAGCGTTTCCGGTCACGATTATCAAAATAAAAGCCCCAACGACAACCTGTCTTTTGAAGACGTCTTAACATGTCAGTGAATAGTAACATTTATTGAATAATTCAAAGTAACAACGTGAAAACCAGAAACGTATTCAATTATCAGGAAGTGCAAAATGTAATTTATCTAAATACTGTACTTAAGTGTAATTTTGAGATACTTTACTGCTTCAGTAGCCTATTTCCAACTTTTCTCCAGTGACAAATACAGTATTTCTCTCTGAAATGTAGCAGTAGAAGTATAAAGTACCATAAAATAGTACCTCATATTTTTACTTATGTACAGTACTTGAGTAAATATACATTACTTAACAGCAGAACAGTGTAAAGAAACTGCCGCCAGTCGAGACGCTTTTATTTTGAGGGGAACTTCCGGTCTTTTCGAGGCCAAATGTGTCTGTTTTTACAGTAAAGAAACGCCCCCTTTCACTGAATGTGCCAGTACAAGACAAAGCTGGAGCTATTACACTCCCCTTCACACTGTAATTGTAATAAATATCATCCTGACAGGAAGGACTACTGACTGAACTGTAGGAGTTGGGAGAGGAGTGTGAGCCCAAACAGACTGCAGTTAATAGTCCTGACCCAAGCTGCTGTGGCTCAATGCTTTTAGCCATGTGTGCTGCAGGGTGCACCAGTCACATCTGACCCTGGTTGGCTATGTCTGTAGCAGAATCAGAGAAGAAGAAGACAGAAGAAATAGAGACATCACTTTGTGACAACAAAACAAAACACTAAGGGTTGAACAATTTGCTGCAATGAGACATTTTTACAAACTCCTCCAGAACATGTTGGAAAAACTACTTCTGTTAATTGCTTTTCTCTTATACATAATTTACATATCTCTTTGATATTGATAATATTGTTTTATCTTATTTAGGTCGAGGTAATGAAAAGGAAAAAGGAAAAAAAAAGACCTGCCTTCCTCCCTTTTTCCTCTCCCTGTACAATATACTTTATAGTTTTTGTTATTTGGATGCCCTTTGTTTGACTTTAACTTTTAACTTTACTGTAACATAGATTATCTTTCAATTAAAGCAAAACATTAAAACACATTATAGTTTTTTTTCATGCGACCCAGTGGTTCAATTCAGAAAATGATTTTTCCTTCTCAGGTTGCTTATTTTGAAGGATTTTAAGACGTTTGAAAAGGTATGTGTGCAGGATATGCCCAAGAAATCTGAGAAAAGTCAGATAAAATAATGTGAAAAAGAAGAAACCAACAACACAGACAGCTGCAGTCTTGGTCCAACTGAAGTTTATTCTGAACATTGAAAGACAACAACGTACATCATCTTCTACAGTGATAATTAACAGCAGGCTGCCTCTATCGCCCCCGTAGCGCTCATATATTAACTCTCAGATAGCAGTAGTATTATACACAACCTGGAAGGTAGACAGTAAGAACGGGTTCAAACTGGATTAGGTTAGTTTCAGTACAGTGTGGAAGGGAGGGGGGGTACTGGGGAACAGTACAGGGATGTAAGACAAATTCATCTTCATTCATTATCATCATCATCATCATCTTTATCAGTTTCAGTCTGGGGAGACACAAACATTCGTTCACACCTTCCTCCACAGTCAACCTGCTGCAGCTGGCTGAGCCTCGCTGACTTCTGATTGGACAGTGGCTGGTCACTAAGGTAACTATTGGTTGTCTCAGTGGTAATTCAGTAACCGTGGCATTAAATTAAAATGACTAACTACATTTACTAACTAGCCAAGTGGCTAGCTAACTAACATATCTACAACTCTGCTGAGCGGACGTTAGCTGTCGTTAACTGGCTAATGCAGCGGCCATTTTGAATACTCAGGTTGGGAAAGACGATTAATGCTGCCTTCAAAGTAACTCCTGAGTTTGTGTTTTCCACAAAGGAAATCGAGTAAATGATATGCTTCAAAATAAACGGACAATAAATTGGCACCTTCTCATGAACAAGCTAACACAACCGCATGTGAAGGCACCAGAAGTACACAGCAGCTATGAAGGCTTTATACACATTGATTATTTTTTAAATATTAAACAAATACGACACAATAGGATCTTAGAAACTGGAGGAAGAATTACTTTACATTTTAATGACGTCAAATATTTGGACCTATAGTAAGCTGGCTAGGCTATAGCTAACTAGCTAGCCAATTTCCTAGCAGTCATTGTAGCTGATGTTCTCAAAATTGCTAGTTAATATGACAACTGTTTTATGTGCTGAAGCAAAAACTAGCTTTAAAGGATATGGTGGATGATATTCTATATTTTCTTATTCTCAACAAATCCCACAAAAATACCCAAACCAACCATGACTTGATCCCACTAAGTACTGTCTGTGTATTTAAAGCCTGTATATTTCATTCCTCTGCTCCATTGTTGTCCACTGTTGCACTGGGTGACCTTCATTACCACACACACCGTCCTGCTGCCCCAAATACTCACTAAAGCGCTAAATGTGGATTAATCCACCACTGAAAATAGTCCCCAACAAATGCACTATTTCCTCCTGTTTTAGTAATGTTTGCTCAAAATTACAATGCCCTGTTTTGTTTTGTTTTTTTTAGAAAATTACAGAGCCATTAAAAAGAAAGAAACTAAATATACATGAGCCATTTTAAAAGATTTATCTCTTCAGTAGGAACCACAGACTGCCACAGAGAGAAGTTGAAAAGTAGTGACAAATTGTTAGTTTTGGTCTTTAATAGGATTTGTTGATTATAAGAAAAATAAAGAATAACACCAGTTTCATGCTTTAAATCAAATTTCCTACTCTGACTATTCAACATGGCCATTGCGCGACATCAGTCGAATCGTGTCCTGCTCTAATATCAGCGATAGTGTGTGTTTTAAAAGTGCTGGGAGTGCCGACGCACAGTAACATTATTTCTACACTGAGCTTCCTCAAAGTCAGAGTGTGGATCTAAAAGGCTGTTCCTATAAAATACATGTCTGTAGTACTTAACATGTTCAAGGGGTACCCTATCCAGCTCCAGGCCCCCTGACTCTTTCAGGGTTTTCCTCCCCTGCATAGTGACGGCCGCTGTGACAGCTCCACACAACAGCAACATAACAACAGAGGTCAGATGTGTGACACAAATCACCTAAAACTATGACCCCCGTGTGCATCCAACATAAAAAAAATAAAAAATTAAGACATTCTTCTTTACAGTACCTCAATTTAAATTAGCTGTCACACTGTGACAGTCCTGGGTGCCTATGCTTCAGCCACATTACTATCAGCATTATTATAATTGATACACGTCTTGACATGTTTATTTACACTGGACACTTGTCATATATTGGAGTAAAATCTGTCTATATTTTCAGCTTATTAGCATCGTTAGCATTTCTCATTAAATCTGTACATATTTAGCACATTCTGAGATAATGTGGCAAGTATCCAGTGACGGTCCAAAACAGACTAAAAATCAAGCAAGCTCCCTTTTACATGCAGTACTTCAAAGCCGAAAGCCTGAAGAGTTGATCTCAAGACTCTGAGAGAGTTGTAAGATTAAGACGTAAAAAAAATGAAAGAAAATGTATCCTGATGTACCGTACCTTTAATTAGCCTGTCCACCTTAACACACACACACACACACACACACACAGTCATTCACACCGGCCGTCTGTCACACACACACACACACACACACACACACACACACACACACACACACACACGGGTTTGGGTTTGTTGGGACTAAGAAGGAGGGCTGGGATTGTCACTGGAGTGTCTGTGAGACGGTCTGATGAAGCAGAGGAAGAGGAAACAGTAAAGACCCGGCTGATCTCCAAGAGGGCTGGACTGGATTAGACTGAACCCGATTAAACAAAATACTGAAGTGGACCGGACTGAAGGAGGTCAGAAGTAGACTGGACTAACTGGAGTGAAATAGAAACAGGCCTTGGACAGAAGTCCACCATAAGAGTTGCTTGTTAAAGGCTTTAAAGTCTCCCATCACAGTACAGATCTGCATTCTTAAGACCATTAAAACTACATTTAAAATGTATGTAAGACATTTTTTTTGCCTGTAATATTCATTTAAAGAGTTTAAGATATTCAGTGAATATTAACCTCAGAAAACTGATATATAGTGTGACACTGCTCTTTATTTACCGTTTACACTGAAACGACTGTGGTGCAAAACAACTAAAAGTACTCAAAAGGTTTTACTCTGCGCCGACTGGTTAAAACCGGTTGGAAGGAGGGAAATTCGTCACATCGCCCCCTGCCGTCTACGATACTTCAAATCAGACGACTGAGATTTTCACATTGCCAGTCCAGTTAAATAATCGCTGAATGTACCGCCCTCCTTAAACATACACAGCCTGTAAGCACTACGAAACTGAACCAAACCCAACTAAGAGAATCCAGACCGGTTCAGTCTAATCCAGCCCAACTGTTGGGTCCACATCATATCTCTTAGTTCCTTTTCAGTCCATTCCAGTCCAGTACGGTCCTGTCCAGGTTTTAGGGTTCTTCAAACAGCTGGAGGTCCAACCTGACCACGATCTCTCCTGTGGGAACCTCGTGGAGCAGCAACCGCTTCGTGATTGGTCCTTTAGAGCCCTGGTCTTTCTTTATTTCAGCCAACCGGATTTCCGTCCTGCCCAGGAAGTCTGGGGGGGAGAAAGCCAAAGAGAAAATGTGTGATGGAAATGTACAATAAAGCCATTAACCCGTAGAACATCTTAGAAATCACGATGTGATTGTTACTGACCGTCAGGTGAGAACTGGTCTCGTTCGAACACAGTGACACAGAGGACGTCCTGTTCCAGGTCCTTTATAAAAAACTGACAATTGGAGTTCCACTTCGGATTCAACGTGTCCTGCAAAGACAGAGCAGGAAGAGAAAAGCGCAGCAAAATGAATGATCTGATTCACATATTAAAGTTATTTACAGACACATCTTCATTCTCACTAATAAAACAAACAGCCAATAGATGCATCATCAGCTCAGCTCACTTGTTGGTTAAAGATAAAAACAACGATTGAACTGTCAGTCCATCCGTAGATTTTTTTAAAAATAGTTTAAATTATGAAGCCTGATCAGCATCTATCTTAAAACTTTAAAAAATAAAATGTCAAACTAAGAATTCTGGTTAATTGGCTTAATGTTATTGGCCACAGCAGCCTTGACTGAAACCATGAGGAGAATTCCCATCCGCCATTTTTTCTCTTATTAGTCTCTAAAGGAGGATGAGAAACAATAATAAACTGTTGCAAACGTCTCTTAATCTCATCAATAATAATCAATAATGTAACAGTGTTAATAAAACACATACGTGGTAACTACATTCATACCTGTAATGTCTTTGTGATATGGCACTGCGAACCCATCGTCACCTCACAGTATGGGTTACTTTTTCCTGGAAATGCAGACACAACAGGTGTTTATTATCTACCGCGGATGACAGCTTATATAACCCCTAACCCTTTCTGCTACATACAGACGCAGGAAAAGTTAGACGATTTAGTTCGGACCAAATTATGTAGAATGGGTTCAGTGCTAATTAGCCACTTTCCTTGTTTTCTTCAGTAAAGATAGAGACTGTATATAATGAAATAACTGAAATTCAAAGTGTCAACCTGTTCTCATTTCTCAGTATGAGGAGTGTATTCGTACCATGTGAGCGACAGGGTTTGAGCTCGATTCCCTCCACGATGTTGACCATCAGTCTACCAATACCTGTAGCCCTCTGAGAACGCACTGAGACAAAGAGGCACAGAGAAATTAGTTTCATGGAGTATCATTAAGAAAATCAGTTTGTTCTGTTGCCTTTACGCAAACATTCAGAATGGAGGAAAGAAAAGGAGAGGTACCTAGATACGCCTTCTCCCTCTTCTTCTTCTCTGTCTCAATGAAGAGTTCTGAAGCTGCCTTAATTTTCTGAACCCACGCCGTCCTGCATGAACACACACACACACACAAAACTCATGCTTTTCAGAGAAAAAATTCATCGCAAATGGCCAAAACTAAGAAATAAGTTTTAAAAAACCTGTTTATTTTACCTTTCGTTGATGCTCTCAGCTCTGAGGGTGTAAACTCTGTCTATGTGAGAGATGTGGAACAGAGGCTCGTCTCCTGACGGGTCCGTCGGCAGCTTCACCAACACTTCGTTTAGGAAGATTGGCTGAAAGAGGGAAGAAAGCTCAGTTATTATGAGTTAGTGTGAGTCATGTAGAGGGTTCAGATACATCTACTGTCTGTCTTTTTAAAATAAACGTCACTTCTAATGCAGTGCCTCAACAAGCTACAATATCTGCAGGTCTCCGAAAACCAAAGAGATGTTTTCAGAGCTTTACAGACAATTTATTAAGTTGACTGAATAGTGCCATTGCAGGTTTTGAAGCAATACATCGAAATTATGACGAATAATGTAGAAATTTACTGCAGAGCAGCATTACAATTAAATTTGTTCAGTACAACCGACAGGATGAGAGAGAAAATGTTCAATTCATTCAATTTATTCTAGCACTCGTTGTATTCTTGTTTACACATTACACAGACATTTTGTTTTTGTTCATTGTTGCTTTGTATATATATTTATATATGCATCTATTTGTATGTACATTATAGTTCATGTTTATGTTTTCCTACTTTGTTGTCCTTGTTTTTAGCTGTATGTCTATTTCTATTTATTTATTATTCTAATACATTTTAAACGCATATTAACCAAGTGCCAAGTTCCTGAAATTAAATTTACTTTGGGAGTTAAGGATCAGCATGTTCTCACCGTCTTGTACATGCGGTACTGCAGGTGCGTTTTTGAGGAGAAGACTTTGTCCGAGCCTGACGAGCCCAGAGGTTTGGTCACCTGTCAGAGGGCCCAAGAGGAAGATTTAGAAACAGGGAGAAACACATACACAGTCACTGAAGCAGCCAGAGGAACGGCAGGCTCACCTGCGTCAGCAGCAGGAAGTCATTGAACAGGAAGCCGTAGAGCTCCTTGCTGCTCTTGGCTTTAAACAACTTCCCGCTGTGGAGGAACTTCCTGGGACCCAGACAGTTGGTGACGGAGTTAAACACCAGTTGCTGAGGGACAGAGAGGGAAAAGTGATTCTTTTTAGACCAATTCATAGTTTAGTCAGTTTATAAAAAATATAAATCCCTGCTGGTTTCTGCATTTTTCACGTTTTATTATGTTGAAGTTTGTACAGCAGAACGTATGTAGATGTGAGGAAGTCATGGCACGGGACCATGTGTTTGTTCATCATTGAACTGTGTAAACAACCGGAGACGTGTGGTTATATCTATGTTTTCAGTGTGTTGCAGTTACCTCAGACAGGCCTTCACACTGGACGTGAGCCTGAATCCACTCCAGACGATCTGAGTTTTCCTTCTCCCTGACGCCCTCGTTCACCTTAAAACACACACGCACATTCAGTCAGTTTCCAGTTGGCTGTGTGGGTGTTTACTTTAATTATTCATTTGTTTGCACATTAAGAAAAAATACAAAAACAGATGCTGTGTGCACAAAGACATACAGATATACACAAACAGACTTTTACCTAAATATACTCAGACATACATGAATCCAAAGTAAACAAGAGCTGGTGCAGGAGGCAGGAAGCTAAAGTTTGTGCAAAGACATCATCTAACAGGTAGGCAAAACAAACCAAATTGCACTGAACAAACATAATAAGGGATAGAAAGATGAAATAACATAAAGAAAATAAGAAGAAAGAAAAGGAAGAAGAAAATGTACAAAAAATATTTCTCGTTCTCGTCATCCAGTCAACACTGCAACTGTGAAGTTACCAATGTTTAAGATGTTTTTCAAAGTAAACAAAGACGATGAACAATATGTGTATCCTGTCGAGCAGCATATGAATGAAGGACTGAATTCGTTTGGAAGAGAATATGAAAAGCCTTGGGTATAAAGAAAACGTATAAACTTGTAGTTTGTTGAGACTAATGATGAAGATAACTAACTAACTTAAATACATGCAATATTACAGATTAGACTCCTAATGTTACCAAAAAGAATCAGAGCCTACAAGACCTAACATGCCATCATTAATTAGCATGTTGACAAGCTAAAAAACTAACATGCTAAATGGTAAATACTAGCGTGTTAGCATGCTAACAATAGCATGGACCTGATTGATGGAAACAGACAGCTGAGACGTCCAACTGCAGATAAACCGTTTATATTTCCTTTAAAACATTACATTTCTTGTGTAATGAACATTACTAAGAGGCTATACTCTTAATTAGATATGAGTTAACACGATAAAGAACGAGGTGTACGGTTGTAACGGCTGGTTGTTCTCACCTGTGAGCACAGCTCCTCTGCTTTCTCCAGCGCAGCTTTCAGGTGGCTGTGGTCCGGGTGAGACTCCGGAGTATTTTCTAAGATCTACAATCAATAACGATAGACAGAACAAATGAGAGAGGAGGAATCCAAAGAGCGTTGGCGATTTACAGACGTGTTTGTGTGTCGTACGTACGTTCTTGATGATGAGCGGGTAGCGTGTGACTCTCTGCATGGGTTTGAGCAGGAAGCTGGACAGAGGCATTCCCTTACACCTGGGGTCCATGGCTAACCTCTGAGACAGGGACACAGAGACAGCATTAGAAAAACTCATCAGCGCTTTTCAGACTGTTTTACTGGTTAAAATGAGAGCTACAAAATGTCTAACGTTAAAGGATGTTTATATATTTGACAGTGATGCAGAGCTGCAGCTACTTAATGCTGAATGCTTGATTAATAGATCTGTTTATAATCATATTAGATTATTTAGAGATGATCCTCAGTTCCCAATGCTGTGAAATAAGAGAAAAGTTAAATGCTGCCAGGTTAAACACAAGGTGTGTGTGTGTGTGTGTGTGTGTGTGTTTTGTACCTTCAGGAAGTCCTTGATCTCAGGGTTGTCGTCAGTTTTCTGCTGAATCAGCGTGGCCCCGTTCAGCTGACACGAACAGAATCTGAACGCAGAATTAGAAAACATTTAACATTCAAATCAAACTCCACTGACCTCCTGACTGATTAAAGACGGGATTAAAAGATGGCGGACGGAACCTGATGTACGGCTGCATGTGAGGCAGCTGGTTGGTCAGGATGTCACCGATCATCTTCACCGGCATCCGATCACCTGACATCTTCTTCCTCACTCTCAGAGCCCTGCGGGGGGGAAGTTTGCTCTGCTGCGTCATTACAGGAAAAAACTATTACACCTGCCTGGTGCTGTATGTCAGTGGAGGACATTTACTCAAGTACTGTAACCAAGTACAGTTTTGAGGTACTTTACGTGAATATTTCCATTTAAATCCATTTTTAGCTTCTACTGAAGCCGATATTATACTATTTACTCCACAACATTAGTTACTTTAGATTTAAATATGAATCAACTCATTCATTCAGATGTATTATTATAGATTAAGATACTCAGCAGCATTTAAAGTATTTGAAATTAGCTCCACCGTCACCAGCTGCAACATTAGTGATGCTTACTATACTAATGATAATCCAATGATATAGTACATAATATTCTGCATAATGAGTACTTTTACTTCAGGTACTCATTTTGTGTACTTTTACAACTTTTACTTTTAACAGAGTTACAAAAAGCGAGTATGGTTAAAACATATATATACATACATGCACATAAGAGAGGATTTTATTTTAAAGTTTGGAAAACGTGTTATCGTTGCTGGGAGGGGGACGTCCGCTGTGACCCGACCACGGCTAAGCAGCGGGAAATGTATTCTTACAAAAGATCCCATGTTTTCCTAAGATACCTGATACATGTCAGTGCCAAACCTCAATGGCTTTTATGTACATTTTAAAAATCTCTGTTTCAGGTTGGACAGTGGGGAAAAATTAGGACACAAGTGTAATTTCCAGCTTTAAGCATCATTCAAAGCAGCTGAACTCTGCAAAGCAAAGCTGCGTTCAGGCCAATGTTATCTTTAAAATTCACTTTGACTTGTAAAAGTCAAAAGCAACACTTCTATGTGTTCAGTGCATTTCTCTTTACTTGAGCAGTTTGATGTTGCACATGATGAGCTCCTTCCAGTTGACGAAGATCATGGCCACTTCCTTCTCCGTCAGCAGCTCACACTCCAGCAGAGGTTTGTGGAAGATCTAAACACACACACACACATGCAGAAAAGTCGAATCCAAACCCAGGTATTAGTAATACACACACACACACACACACACACACACACACACACACACACACACACACACTCGCACGTTTCACATTTTAGTTGAAAATCAGCTACTTCAAATGGGACATCAGTTGTCCATCTCTTTAGTTAAAGCCGCCCTCTCACATAAAGCTTTTGTTTTCGAACTCAAACGGTTTCTGTTTGGTTAAAAAAAATGGGAACAAGAGAGGCCACATTTAAAACAGCTTTTTCAGTAACCATATGTGATTGTTTTGTTGTGTGTTGAAGTCCTATGATGATCAATATGATCAGTTCTTCAAGCCAAATAAAGTCAGCTATACATTACGTTTCATGCCAAATTTCAGTCTTCACTTTGACCATTTACATGCCACAAATTAAAAGTATGTATTGTTTCCTGCTCAGTTTAATTCTTGGCATAATGGAAAAGCTTCTGAAACAACACAGCGACAGTAAAACCTTCAACCGACATCTATACTAATACAAATCTTGATGATGTGTGGCAGAGGAAAGCCAGACTCTACCGTTAAAAGTAGATTTCTTCGTGTTTTATACGGTATAGCAGAAGTTCTCACACTGTATGTGTGTGTTTACCTCTGTGACGAGCTGCAGATCGTTGACGTAGTTCTCCTCGGTGACGATCAGCTCGTGGATGTATCCCTGCCTCTTCCTCTCCATGGGACTCAGCATGTCCAGCAGGTGGAGGTCAGCGCACCCTGAAATACAAACATCACACATACAGACACACACAGCTGTCAATCAAACATCCTGACACATGGAAGGAGTAAAAAAAAAAAAAAAAAAAAAGAAGAAGAACCTACTGTACTTGAATTAATACATTACCAACAATATACATACCTGAAATCAATAAACAGGCAGTGGGACTGACAGTGAGGCACTGTGCAGGAGTGTTTGAGTCACAAGTTTGTCTGTTTGGTTTATTAAGTAAGTCTGTGATTATGTGTGTATTTCTGTCACTCAGATGTCCAAAATATGTACGCAAGACCATCTGTATAAATGTGTAGAGATTAAAGAGAAATGTCTATTAAAAGCTTATGTTTACGACAGCGGTTCACTTAAACGAGGACGCTTCCTAACATGACCTCTGCTTTGACAGCAGAAACTGTCAGGACATTGTTGTGCAACTGCAATTAACATTAAACGCACCAACAGTGTGGTTTAGCTTTATGAATATTTACGAAGATAATAATATAATCATATTATAGGTAATTACCTTTTAAAATGAGCTACAGACTCATTAAACTAAGATGTTTAAGGGAGATTTAGTTGTGCTTATATTAAAGCTGCATTCATCTGTTTATGGCCACATAAGAACAAGAGACACAACGCTGATATACTATAAAATCACCTTTTTAGCTGACAACAGCTGCAGAGTTGGAGATCATTTTCTCTCATTTGTCACTGCAAGCGACCACTTTTACATTATCTGTGGTCATTTGAGTCAATGTTAATAAATTGATTAATGCAGCTTTAAGTCACATGACTCACGATTAACAAACGTAATATATAATGAAGTGAAAATGTAGTGTAGAAATGTATTTATGGGAAATTGTTGTTTATAAAAACTGTAAAATCCAGTGTTTTATTTATAAATGCCAGTGTGTGTGTGTGTGTGTGTGTGTGTGTGTGTGTGTGTGTGTGTGTGTGTGTGTGTGTGTGTGTGTGTGTGTGTGTGTGTGTGTGTGTGTGTGTGTGTGTGTGTGTGTGAGAGTGTGTGTGAGAGAGAGTAACGAGGCCAGTCGACTGCAGTCTGTCTCAGAGCGTTTAATCATCAGGACCAGTCAGATTCACCGCTTCATCAAAATCTCCACCAATAAAACCTCAGGACATTTTTACTACCAACGCTATGCTAACATTCTGTACATTTCATTCATTCATTCAAGTATCCCCTTCATTCCTTTGTGTATCCATCTGACCATTCATGTTCATAAAATTGCTCAGTCATGCTTTGTTTTCACTCACTCACTCACTCACTCACTCACCAAGTGCAGTCTGAATACATTTGGCCTGGCTGTTAATCCATTCGTCCATTCATCAGAGTTGCTATTTATATTCAACCATTACCATCCATTAGATTAACTATAGATCATACAGAGCCTTTATTTTTTTTAAACAAACCGGACTAGACCAGAGCCATGCTTCTGAGCAGAGTTGGGCAAAGTGTGTGTGTGTTCTGTTAGAAATGTTAAAAGTTTCTAGCTTGGGCTGCTCCGTGAATTCATTCTGAATGCAGAGTTGGCTTCCACCTGCAGCACTGTGGGTCCCCGAATGAAACTTCAACTTAATGCTAATAGGGACAAAAAAACGGCTGCAGAAGGGAGTGTTAGCATGTAGTAACAAGCAGAGGTACATGATTAGGAAGTGTGATATCGACCCAGTTGGTGTGGAGCGTGGCTCTGGTCTACGTGGGTCTTTGTTCTAACCTAAAATACTCCCTCTGACCGTGAGAAGTCTCGACCATCGGTTACCAAACTGTTAAAAACCTGCTCATATTTCTGTCCTGTGGGGACCCAAAACAAACGGGCCCAGTGACCCAGTTTGGACCTCCAGCCTCAGTTTGTTTAAGAGCCGATGGTCTTTGACTCATCACCCAATCAGAGACCTTCACCTCCAATACTGACACACTGAGGAGCCAATGAGATCCAAGCAGGTATAATAATAACTCTACTGCTTGATGTATAAAAAGTTGCTTAGTTCAATAATCTTTTCATTCGTTTGTTTGTGTTTCTGAGGGTAAACATTAAAATCACAATACTGTCATCTGGATAAACAAAAAAATAAACAAAAAACAATACAAATCTGATATGGCAACCACAATAATACTAGTCTGTTGCTATGGGAACAAATAGAAGGGCGGTTCTGGGTTCTGTTGTTGTGGTAAATGGAAACCATGGTTACACTGGTAATGTACAGTATATATATATTTATATATTATTTGAAAGTGAGGTTAAGCTGTCTGTATGAATGTTCCTCTACCAGTCTGTCTCTGTCCCTCAACACAGACCTTTTACATCAGTAATACGATATGATAAAATATGACATATGATGTTTTAAGGACTCAGCGCTGTAACAACATGGTTCTTCTATTCGGCAGCTAAAGCTAACGACATTTAGTGAGGAACAAACTGTGCTAAATGTTTGATTGGAGGCACAGAAAATTGCAGCTACAAAATCAGAGTTGTGAACTGAAAGAAATGCAGCTGGTTGTGGTAAACAGCTACAGTCAGTGATGTCTCTTCCCACCTCCTAACCCAAGAGTCGGGGCCAGGATATTCTCAGTCCTGTGCCTCAGTGGAGATGTTTTTAGTGCGAGTTTAAAATTTCACAGTTCTCCGTCCCTTCCTTAATATCTGGTAGGGGTGAAATGATTGTGCATGGTTTGGTACAGTAGGTTCGCAGTGCAGGGGGAAGCAAAAAGCCAACTTAAAATCAGCTTTTTTGTGCATGAAGTCTGGTGACAATAAGCTAAAACACTTTCAAAAGGTGCATCACAGTGTGGAAGAATTCAAGGAGGTAAAGCTCACATTACTTAAAAATATCACTAGTTTGTGAAATTGAGCCACAACTAAAAACAGCTGAGCTACTTAAAGGAACAGTTTGTCTTTCTGGGAACTCTGCTTATTTGCTTTTTGTTTTTTATTGAGTGTGAGAAGATCAATAACCCTCTCATGTTTGTCTGTTAAATATGAAGCTAGAGCCTGAAGTCAATTAGTTTAGCATAGCATGCAAACTGGAAGAAGGGGGTTAACGGCTCACTTGGCTCTGCCAAAATACACAAACCAGCACCTCTCTAATTAACATGTTGGATTTTATTTGTTTTTATCCGTACACAAACAGAAATGTAAAAAAGTTATAAGCTGGCTTTAGAGGCATTTCAGGTGTATTTTGACCTCTGGACAGAGCCAGACAAGCTGTTTCCAAGTGCTTCCAGTTTTGTGCTAAGCTAAGCTAAGCTAATCTAATCACCTAATGGCTCTAGCTTCACACTTCACTGACAGACATGAGAGTGGTGTTTATATTGCCATTAACTCTCTGAAAGAAAGCAAATGAGTGAATATCCCAAAATGTCAAACTACTCTTTAAACTGGAATGATTCAAAGATCTGACAACGGCCATGAGCAGGTTCTTTTTTTATGACAAATCGTTCCACCCCTACACATTTAGTACCAAATCTCTCGTGTCATGTCCTGATCTAGCCCTCAACAGTGTGACAGCCTCTCATCATCATAGCAACAGACAAAACAATAAAACATGTAAACAAAAATAACAACAGAACATAAAACGGATCCTTTAAAGTTAATACATATTCAGAATGTTAAACTACTACAGATAAAAACATTACCACTGTGTCTGAGTGTGTGTGTGTGTGTGTGTGTGTGTGTGTGTGCAGTTTGTTCACACTGTTTCAGGTCATGTGCATACTCCAAACTCTCTGTACCACGTTGCATTTGTGTGTGTGCATGTAATTTGGTTAGCTAGTATGCTAAGCAGTTACAGCATGGCTTTCTTTGCCCTGAGCTACGGGCTGAGTCCCATTCCAGCTGCTCGCTCCCTTCTATGCCTCCTTGCCTAGCAGAGAAAGACTAACTGGAAAACCATAGAAGGGAGCTGCCTTTCTGGGTTGAAACTTAGCACTCAACTCATGTGGGACGCATCTCAATACTGCCTCATTTCCTCTCCTCTCCATTACTTCATCTCCTTTCGAGGGGGGTAAAAAAAAAAAAGGGAAGAAGAGGCATGGAAGCAGGATGGGGAGGAGGAGGGAGGAGTCTTTGGCATTGAGGAGAGAAGAGGTGAAGAAAGGTGACGAGAGGAGAGGAGACTTTAACATTGAGACTTGTCCTCCAGCAGATAGTGGGTCTTTCTGTGAAGCTGTGGGAGGGGAGGGGTTAGTGAGGGGTCGGGGTGGAGCCAGCGCTTTTGACTGACAGGTGAATGAAGCCGCTGAACCAACGGGAGCCGGGTTAAAAAAATAAAAATAATAATAAAACAGGAGGGAGGGGGATGAGCTGAGCTACTGATTCTAATGACAGAGTCTCCCATAAAGCCACAAAATGACCCACTATCCACTTCACCACGCTAGGATAGGGCTGTGTGTATGATACATGTTAATGTGTGTGAGTGTGTGAGTGTGTGTGTGTGTATACAGTCACTGTGATCCAGTCAAAACATGTTCATCAGTCCAATCTGGGAGAAAGGAGCTCAATAGTCTCAACTCCTCTTTCGCTCTCCTTCAATCTCCTCCTCTCCTCTCCTCCTTCCCTCCTCATCTAAAACACCGTCCGACTGATAAAAACAGAAAGAGAAGAAGAACAAGGAAAGATGGAGGAGAAGAGAAGGAGAAAGTTCGCGAGGAGAGGAGTCTGACTATTGATCTCCCTCCTGTTGAACAGTGCTGTTTGGAGCCAGAGCCTTAGATAAACAGAGTTTGGCCGAGTTCAGTCAGAGCCATGCATAGACAGAGTTCTCGCCACCACTGGGCGTTTAAACGTTACAGTCTGTCTGTCTGTCTGTTTGTCTGTCTCTCTCTCTCTCTCTGGCTTCTATTGGTGGAGAGTCGCCATTTCCGGGTCATGTGACCTCTTGCTGTTGTCCCATTGGTTGAGTGGCCTAGTGGGTCTCTTTGAGGGCTTTGAGGAGAGGGGGATTCTGGGTAATGATATGATCCTAGAGAGAGGACGACAACAACAACATCAACAAAAACAACTAAACAAAACAACAACAACAACAACAACAACAACCAATCGGGTGCTAGGTGGGTGGAGCGTGCAGCAAGACAGAGAGTGTGGAGGTGTGGTCTAACCTAGCATAGAAATAGAGGATCTAGAGCGAGCAAGACATATGCAGGCAGCGTGACAGAGCTGCTATCTGCAGACAGTTATTGTGCCAACTAACTAAAGAAATCCAAATATTTGTATATGTAGCGATCATTTGGCCGGCTGGGCGGTGAGGCTGAAATCTATATAACAATATTTATTAGAATATTTTTCCTTTATCGACGGATATATTCCAATTTCATGGATTATATCAAAATCTTCACACCATCTTCATGTAAAACAAGAAATGACTCTTCATTAGGATTAGCCTTTAATCATTTAGTAAAACAAGGACTTGATTCCACTGAAATGATAGTATTGGATTATCACCCAACACCACAGTATTTGAGGGCGCTCGTTGCTCATATGTCTGAATTAGAATCTTATAATTAATGTGTTTTCATCATTCTTTTTATTTTACAAAGACACGTTTTGTCTCAGTAGTGCTAAAAATACCCACAAGTCTGCTGTTCGACTAGTTAAAGTACTGTGTTCAGTCCAGGTTTACTGCCAGTGTCTCTGTGCTCAGCTCTAGAGACTCTAAGTCTATGGTGGATCATGCTGAAGGGACACATGCAGGAAGACGGGAAAACACTTTTACACTAATGCGCGCAAATATACACACACATGCATGCACATACACACCATACAAACACACACAAACACCACCCAGAGGTGTTGCATGACTGGGGGATTATCAAAGAGGCCCAAAGGAGTGTCAAGGTGAAAGGTCAAAGGTCAAACCAATCTGGGGTCAAACACTGAGAGAGGGACAGCATCTCCACATCTGGCTCTGGGGTGTGTGTGTGTGTGTGTGTGTGTGTGTGTGTGTGAGGGAGAGAGAGAGTGTTTCACTGGGTAAGTGTGACTGTGTGTGAGTGTTACACTACTTTGTATTCACATTGAGAGTGTGTTAATATGTTGATTTTAGTATACTGTGTATGTGTTCTGTGATTCACGTGAGATTGTGTGTGTGTGTGTGTGTTAGCGAGTACTCACACTGCGTGCTCGGGTCAGTATCCGTGGTGAGTTTGACGTAGTTGCTGGGAAAGAGACCCTCCCTCCCATTGAGCTCTCCTTTCCACCAATCACAGTCGTCCTTGTTGAGCACTGTGATCACCTGACCCTTCAAAAAGGCCAGCTCGTCATCGTTCTGGGCCACGTAGTCGTACATGCCGATCACCTGACACACCGCTTCAGGACCAGAGACACATGAGGGACAGGATGTCAACGCTCTCAGCTTTAAGGTCACATGTGGCAGTCACAGACACAATTTCCTCTTTTATTACGAACTTGATAGTTTCCTTTTCCCGTGTCCAGATATCTTTTAATCTATACACAAGAGATTCATGTTGGCCTCACACAGATAGCGCAGGTGTATTCTCTCATCTCTGAACCTATAAAGCTTGTATTTGTTGTTTATCTGTTGTTTTTCTGTTGTTTTTCTTAATCAACATAGGTGGCTATGTATATATTTTAGGAACCGAATGTTTTATCAAAGTAACTCCTTAAAAGACAACACATTTCATTTCATTTATGGACCACAAGTTTCCCACAAAGCACGGTATAGCATGTATGTACATGTTTGTGTATTCATTTGTGAATGTACCTGTGCTGGCAGGAGCCAGTTTAGGAGGGGTGGGCTCTGTGGGCGTCGTCTTGCTGGTGCTGGGACTGAGCAGCTTCACATAGTTGGCCGGAAACCAACCTATCTGGCGCTTTTTCCCCCGGGCCTGAACCAATCAGAACACAGCATGTTATTAGTCATAAACTGAAACCAGATCAGAGTCTGCATGTCCTCACATTATGCCTCATAATAAACATTTGTTCGCATCTATTAGAGTTTGTGCTTGTGTACCTGGAGCTCACCCTCCCACCAGCCCCCGGGGTTCTTTTTTCTGATGAGGATGAGCTGTCCTGGAGCTAATGTCAGCTGCTCTGCTCCGGTAGCACTGTAGGGGGCGATCACCTGAGCGATCTCTGATGGAGACAGACAGGAAGAAGAGGAAGATGTGGTTAGTAAGCAGTTCAGCTCCTGGAATCTGTAGCATGTAAGGGTTTGATATTTTAATAAGCCAGCCAGATTCAGTTTATGATTGCTTTAATTTTGAAAAGGTGTAGAAATGTGCATTAAGTGTTGATTTCAGATTTGATGAACTTGACATTAGCTAGAAATGTATATTTCACAGAATCAAGTCAGTATCACAAAGTGCAGAGAAGGCTACAGCGGCTGTAATGGTGTAATATTATAGAGAAACTGAAAGCTCACCTGGTTTCTTTCCCAGGCTGCCCGTCTTCCCTGCTGGTCCCAAAGACTAGAACCAGATACAAAGTTTAAATAAAAGGGAAAGATTTCCCTTGTTGTGTAAAAACTTCACAGACACACCCACCACTCTGGTGCATCCTCATACGTTCTGAGCTGAATCTCACCTCTGAGGCAGAGTCTCTTGGTTTGACATAATTGGAAGGGAAGACTCCAGTCTTTCCCCCGACCACGCCCGTCCACCAATCCCCTTCTTTCCTGGTAACCATGACAATATCTCCTTGCTGGAAACTCAGGTCGCCCTGTTCACTGCTCTCGTAGGTGTACATGGCCACGTACTCTGTACAGATGCATGTGGACACGTGGACAGAGTCAATGACGATTACCCGCCTGACTTCAGCCAAAAAAAAAAAAAAAGTAGATTTACATGTTTGCGTGTGTTACCTTCTCCAGACTCCGAAGGTTTTGTTGGGGAAGGGGAGGGACGTTTTCCATTGGGTGGGCTGTCTGATACTCCAGACTCACTAGAAGAGACAAAAAATTGTAAATACGTTTTTTGCTGTTTAAACATAAAATTAGTTACATACAGAATTCCCCATTGTAAAATCCCAACACTGAAAAAGATTAATACACCCAATTTGACCTGATGTAACATTTGAACCTACCTAGTGTTTTTGCTGCGTGCTGTGGCACCAGGGGGGGGCGTCATTGTGGCAGAGATGAGCTTGACGTAACTTTTGGGGAACCAGCCTCTCTGTCCGGTCTGCAGTTCACCTAACCACCACATGTCCTGCTGCTCCAACACTGTTATTATCTGCATTAACAACAACACTTTTAGTTCTAGTCTGTTAAACAAATGATCTCACTCAGACACAGCACTGAAATACACAACAACAACAACAAAAACAAGTGAATACCCAATTAAAACTGAAGAGAGAGGCAGATTGATTGAGTCAATAACTATATGAGAGAATGCTCATCTACCTCATTTTTGTTGAAGTTGAGGTGGTTGTCCTTCTTCGCTCTCCAGGGATACAAGGCCTGAGCCTGAAGACCCTCGACCTTCTCCCCCTGACAAACAAAGATTAACAGTTATTAGTACCAATCACTTCAGATGTTCATGTACAAACAAAGCAGCAACTGATTAATGTTACGAAGAACAAGGTCAGGATGTTCCTACCTGTCCCAGCACAGGAGAAGGAGAGGAGCCCGTCGTCATGGTAGCAGGTGTGAAAGCGGAGCGTTGTCGTAGCTGCGCTGAGGGAACACTGAGCGAAGGATTCTGACTGGCTGAAGAGGTCGGCCATGCGTCCCATCCCTCGCTGTCTGATTGACTGGCTGTGTTGGAGGGCCAGCTGGAAATGTACGAACACACACGACGCACAAATTAAGAGTACTACAGGTATGTGGCTGAAAATGAAGTCTATACGAGACACAAAATGTTAAAATATTCTGTCTAATGATGCCAAATAGTATATGTCAATATCTAATATTGACACCAGCAGGACTTACGTGGTGCTAAAGTCGGCCCAGTTACTGTTGGCGGAGGGCGTGGAGGAGGAGGGATGTCCAGGTGCTGGGGGAGGTGTGGATATCGGCTGCTGGGCTGAGGTGGGTGTGGCTGAGGCTGTTGCACGCAGGCTGATGGGTGCTTCACTGTCGGGTATCCGTTCAGCGTAATTGGCTGGAAACCAACCGGTGCGCCCCCTGAGCTCTCCTCCCAGCCAACCGGGTTCCCCTGTTTGGGATTCATCTACCTATGAGAGCAGAGAGGCGGGATTAAGATAAAGTTGAAGCATGCAAGCACACACAAAGACACCAATTCACTGAGACGTGTGTGTGTGTGTGTGTGTGTGTGTGTGTGTGTGTGTATGTGTTCAGATTCATGGTAGAACTTAGCAGCAGCTGTTCAGAGTTTAATTCCAGGAAGTAGAATTACCAAATTAGTAGATAATCGAGTGAGACAAAGGCATATAAGCATAAGCATATAAACTTGATAACTGTGTTCTGGTTCCAGTGAGTGTCCATCATGCCAACCAGGCTCTTCAAATGAACAAGGACTGTCAATTATCTGTCTAACTCAATGTACTTCTATAAATAAACCTGTGGCTGTCCCCTTCACGACAAATATATTCCTTTATTTTCATGTCTTTTAGTCCACCATGTTGCTGTCCATTAAATGTTTTCATGTAAAACCTGGCCTAAACCCAAAAATGTGTGCCAGCTGGGCTTATCTTATCTTATTCATGTGGAAGTCTATTTCTGGAGACATTGATGGTAATAAAAAATATATTTCACGTATGTGAAGTAGCCTTTATGTATTCAGAGAGGTCCAACACTGAGTAGGTTTACACTCACAGTTAACACATTCACAACTGTGAACACAAAACAAGCAGAGGAACAGTTACAGATCCGATTAGAATGACGAAGCCAAACACATTCATCCACTGGCAAATGAACATGGAGATGACATGAGATGAACCAATGAGAGCAGAAATTCAAATGAGTGCTGGCTTGTGATTGGTGGAGGCACAACACTGGGCGGGGGCAAGAACTTACCCATTCCCCCTTCACCTTCAGTTTGCACAGCAGAGGAGAGAGGAAACAGTTAATACACACACCACACAGTCATACACACACAGACACACACAGGGCTCACATACACACATCAGAGAGGACAAAGACACACAAGAGGCTTTAATACATACACATATAATACAAAAGAGAATAAAATATCTGTTCACACAACACATATACACACATATTACTGCATGGAGCAAAGTGTGCGGGTACTACGTGTGTGTGCATACTACATACCATGATTACATCTCCGGGAGCGATGCTGATCTCATCGTGACTGCGAGCATCAAATGGATATACAGCCCTGTAGTAGACCACCTTCACTGGCGGCTGCTGCTGGTCGAAGCTGCTGACTGGTGCCTTCTGGTCGAAGCTGCTCACTGGTGCCTTCTGGTCAAACAGACTGGGTCCCGGAGGCTTCTCCACTGTAAATAAAGAGAAATACTATCAACACAGACTAGAATCCACCGTTACTGTCTGCTGAGTCTGAAACTCTGGAGTTAAGTGAAGATGCCATGTTAGGTAAACTAATTGAGTTCCATGTCAAACTGGCTGCTGATGGCGCCAAACACAGGTTATTACCACACACCAGTCCCTGCTTTTTGGATCTCATTTTGTCACCTGGCTCTCTTTCACGCATGAATACACTCTAAGCGCCAAAACACACCCGTTGAAGCCCAGGGGTCGGACGGCTGGCTGAACAGCTTGTTCAGTTTCTCCTGCATGTCCTTCTTGCCTCTACCCTCGTCCTCATTCTCTTCTACTGATCCTGCTCCCTTCTGGCTCTCTTCGTCCACCTCTATCCCTCTCCTCTTCCTCTCCTCCTCTTCCTGAGTTACTCTGTTGAGCCAGGCATGGGGTGCAGAGACAGAGGGGGGGCTGGGAGCTTTGGGGGCAGAGCTTCCTGCTTCATCCCTCCAGGCCACGCCCTCCTCTGATGACAACCTGAGAGATGAGAGATCAGAGAAACCTTTATTTTCATGTCATAAAGTACGTACAAAACATTTCATGGTACGATACAAAAAAACAATATTTTCTATTCTAATGCAATAGTTATATACAGATATAATTCAAGACCTCTGCCATTCTCCAGTATAATTCATTCTTACCTGCTCTCCGGCAGGTCAGCTGACTTTCTCTCGATCGGGGTGTGCATGTGAGAGTGTGTGTGTGTCAGTGTGTGTTTGTCTCCGTCCAGCTCCCTCTGTTTCTGTCTCTGCTGCCGGCTGTGGATCTCCCTCAGCTCCTGCAAGGCATCATGGGATACAGGAAGGAACAGCGGTGAGGAGGAAGTGGGATCAGAGGGCTGGTTGCTACGGGTTACCATCGACGACAAACAAGAACAACAACAGCAGCAGTAGAAGCAGTACGTATTAGTCAGGTGATCAAGGCAAGCTCCGCCCCTTCAACTGTGTCACTAAGGTGATGAAACGTCCCTATTGGTAACCACGGCAACTATTTGAATGTTAATTCTTTTCAGGCTGAGGAGCAGCTCATTGCTTTTGAAGTCGAAACAGGACTCCTAACTGATGCTTTGCCTAAGATCCTCCAAATCTTATTTCTGTCTACTCCGTACATAAGACATCTCATGTGTCTGTCCGTCCTCGAAGATAGAGTCCTTCTCTTCCTTTTTACTTCCACAAAGACATTTATTTGGCAGTTTTTCGTTATCCGAATCAAGGGCCTAAGGACAGAGGGTGTTGTGTGCTGCACAGATTGTGATTTGTGATTAAGGCTATATAAAAAATGCACATGACTTAACAGCAAAGTAGCTAGAAAGTGGCACATCCAGTCATTTTTGAGTTGAGGAGAGAGTTCCACTTCTTCTCACTGAATTTGGGTGATTGGATTTGAGTTTGCCAAAAAGTAGACAAAAATCAACTGATCAAAAACAATTGAATTTGTCCCACTGGCAGGTTTGCTGCTATAATGTATGAACTGCAACTAAAAAACACTTCACTGCCACCCAAGACACCACCGTCCACTAGCTGTGGTATGAATAGACTAGTTCAATGAGCAGCTTGTCTTTTTTGCTTAAATGTCATGTGACACGGCTGAGGAGAATCATTTTTGATCTCCACATATTTCAATGGATGCAACTCATGGCATTTAGTCTGGGTGTGGGGCGACGCACTGTTTATCACCTGTCAGACTGCAACGGGTGGCTAATGAGTGACAAGGGATCAAGAAAAAACATCTGTATCCCCTTTTATTTTCTCACTGTGGTCAGAGGCGACTCAGTGCAGCTTGTGTTTCTCAGGGTTGTGACTGTGGTCTGAGCTGCTCAAACTGGTGTGGACACTCGACAAACAGACACAGTCAGCGTCATATTCAGCAGCTCTTTCAAAGCCTGTGAGAACACATCAAAACTTTTTGGAGTGCTTTCAATGTGATCCCAATGACCGCAGTTACTAATTTGCAAACAAACTTGAGAAAATGGATGTATGCGTATATATGTATGTGTACCAATCATGTCTTCTGGGTAGCAGATATCATTTTAGATTCATCTTGGCATGTTTAGCAGACCAAAGTGCACCTAATATGGCCAAGCTTAGGGATTGTTTGAAATTAAATCATGTATAAAACTTTTTGAAAGTATTTTTTTTATCCAAAAAAAAAAAAAAAAAAAAACTTCATGAGGGAGGGGATGTCACTGGGAGGGGGCTTTGTTACTACTGGAGGTTGGCACTGACCCAGCCCAACACACAGGGCTCCGGTCACGGCAGTGGGGCGGAGCTTGCACAAGGCACAGTATGTTTGTGGGAGGGGTTAGATATGGACAAAAAAAGTGGGTAGGGGAGATGGGGAGTCAGGGGATGCGGTGGGGGAGCAGTTCTGTGTAGTCATGACAACCAGCTGTGCCATTAGAACACACTCTGTTACTATAACAACACAAGGCAGCTGTCGTGTTTCAGCCAAACAACCAATGTGAGGAAACCTTCAGTAACAAGCAAACCAATCAGAAAGAAGAGACTGACGGGGGAGTAAAACTACAACTCTGGAGAGAGAGAACTCCAAATCACCTGAAACAGGAAGTGGAGAGATGAGACACAGCATGCCAAGCATACACTCCTACACGCACAGACTAGACACACACACACATTCACACAAATCAAGTAAAGCTTACTGTACTCAGCATATTAGCCTAATAAACTTCTACTAGCTTCTACTTGTCTGGCTGAAACATCATGTGGTAGCAAACAGGCAGTAGCATTACGATACAGTGTAGTAATCTAGTAAAGTAGCCTAGCATAGCAACAGCATAGAGTCACCTAATCTAGTACACCTGCTAACCGAGCACGACCGCTAGTTTAGCATGACAACTGCGTACAGCATTAACTATGGGAGCATAGTTAGCCAACTGGCTAAGTAGTGAGCTAACACCAGCTTGGCAAAGAAAAGATGGGGCACTAAAGAGGAGGACGAAAACAGGGGAGGTAAGAGGGATAAGAGAAAAAGAAGAAGAAAATAAGAGGAAAGGAACAAAAGATGAGAGAAAGAGATGAAAGAAAGGATGAAGAGTCATGGGGAGACGAATAAGAAAGATACAGATACAGACAGAAAAGAATAGAGAGAGGGGCACAGTGGGGAGGGGGGAGGGAGGCTGGGTTTGGTGTGTGGACCTTTATAACGTAGTCTAGCCGGGCCAGACACACCCTGACGGCTGACACACACTCCTGTAGCTGTCCCTGCTCCTGGCACTGAAACACACATATACATATATACATACACACACAGAGAGAATCAACCATTCTGACAGACACACACTCACAGACAGTGAATGTTTTATTTATGCACTTTGTCTGGTTACGATATTAAAGTGAATTTATTCAGTTGCCGTTTCTCTGTATGTAGCAAATAATTCTGACCTCTATAAAAAAATCTGAGATGGCAACATGGGACACTTTAAGTCCTTTTATTTTGTTAATACCCTCTCTTATGTGTATACCGTGTAAAATAACTTCATACAAGACTGTCTTTTATAACAAATCATAAAACAATATTAGACACAACAGCAGTTAAGTTTTGCTGGGTAAGTTTACTTGAATGTTAAATGTTGGTCTTGTGCATTCAGCGGTCAACTTAACATCTAGAAAATATCCAAGAGCATACCCTGCATTTGGAAATTTGATATTTGCTTTCAAAATCCCTATTTATTTCAAACCGCTTTCCAAGTATCTGAATAAATATTTTAATCCCTGATGCAAGCCTGCTGGTTTTCTTTCAGCAGAGATTAAACAAAAAAAGAGAGCACAATAAGGCCTCGACTCATGCAAAGAGAGGCTCCCATGACTCACTGTGATGAGTAATGTGCTGTTACAACTGTAAGTTTAGCCAGTGTTACAAAAACAGGCTGAAGGTTAGCAACAACGCAGTTGTGCAATAAGCCTGAAGAGATTCTTTACTGACCTATCTGCATTGGACAGTAGATAATAGTTAAGTTTACTAGAGGGTTTTTAGGTTAGTAATAAGGCTGACCTAATTTGTCTATATTTACTCAGTTTCTGGCTACTAACTCCAAGTAAACGTGCTTATCTTCTGGCTCCACACTAATTAGTTAAATCTGTAAAATTAATATGGTAAATATATATCCCAGGAGGTAAATATAACAATTTTTCCCCTTTACCATTTATATTTCCTTCATCCCTTCCTGTTTTTAACGCTGAGTTTCACTAACAATACATTTATTTGTTGTGGATGAGTGTGTACTGAGTGTCGTGTGCCTCCTTGTCAGAGGTATTACAGACTCCGACTCGTGAGATTAGAAAAAAACAGCACACCAGAATCAGTACATGAGTGTGTGAGTGTCAGTGCTTCAGTTGTCAAACCATTCGCAGCTTGACAATTTCAGTCAAGCTTCAACTGGCTGCAATACATCTAGCTGCCTGGCGGGGGCATCACAGTGCACTACACATGTTAAACAGAAATGTCTGCACAAACCAGGCATTTTAGAAGTCTGGTTCGTAGGTGTTAAAGATGGCAAAGGCTTTTAAAGTGACTAAAATACTAACTGCAAGTTAGTAGTCTGATAAGAGGGTATACCATGTTTTACTTGTAACCCTTTCTCAAATAGTCTGTCAAGTCAGACAGGTCCAATCCAAATGCAAACACAAAAACTCTATGCTCCAGGTCTGCCATAAGAGGCATGTTCATCATAAGATTTGATATTATTACAGAGTATATCTCAGCTGCAGTACCACCCCAGTCCAGCAGTGGCAGTGTGCTCTACCTGTCTCCCTCTCTGCTCCTCCTGAAGCTGGCGTCGCAGGGCTTCTATCCTGGCACAGTGGTTGGCATAGAACTCACACAGAGACTGGCATGGGCAAGGGAGCAAAAGGCCAGTGTAGGAGATAAATAAAGGGGTAGAAAATATAGAAGGAAGGGTTTATTATGTGGATTAAACAAAGAATAGGAAGAAAATGAAGGCAAGAGGTCAAGAAATACAGGGTGAAGAAGCAGGAAGGAAACACAGAGGAGGAGGACAGCGAGTAGAATCAGGAAAAGTGTAGAGTCCAAGCGGGTATAGAGGACAGAGGAGGCACAGCAGTGTGACGAGAGAAGATTTTGGGGAGAGGAAGTGGCGTAGAAAGGAAGGCGGACGGCAGTATAGTCAAACATCGTTCACATCTCAGTGTTCTTTGCTTCTGTTAAGCAAAGAATTACTCCACTGAGACATGACTGCACTTTACTCTGCAGAAAACTGACATCCAACACTGCTGGTTTTGTGTATTGTTCAAAGGCTTTGAGCCACTTTCTCAAATCACTCTGTTATGTTGACTATACTGAATAAGACTGAGAACCAACTTCATTAGATTAGCCATTAGAAAATCTATTTATTGTGGTCTGTGTTGTCTCTGCTTTCCTCCCTTCCCCCCTCTTCCCTCTCATTCTCCTCTTCTTCTTGGAACAGACCACAGGACTACTTCTCCTCTGTTTGACCTGACTCAGTGTTCTGGGGAAATGAGGAGAAAATAAGAACAAAAAACGGGGACAAAAGATGGTCTAGGAAACATAAACAGACTGCTGTGCTCTAACCCTTTAATAAAATCCCTCCATCTTTCTCTCTTAGTCGCTGATTGTTGGTGAAAGCTACATAAAGCAGCTGTCTGGGAAAACACTCCTGTGCACAGCTAGCTCTCTCCAAAAACACAGCACTCAACATTAATACACATAATAACACACCAACGTTAATACAAACACATATACAGTGGTCAGATATAAATATGAAAACTTTAAACACGTCAGTAAAATTGAACATTATGACTATATTAAACTAGTGTGAGGACGAGGTTATGAGGGACAGGACAGGACAGGATTTAAAGCTACAGTCACAGCAACAATCCAATGTTTCACTTAACAAACAAATTACTGGGTTAGCAAGCTGGTTAATTAGTTAATTGGCTGTTTAGTTGAATGTATCAAACTTAATAGTATTATCAAACTGATTAGCACATCCCATTACTTCATCTCCACGTTACATGAACATAAAACACTTCCGCTGCTATTTATCAATTTGAGGCAATGGCGCTGAATGTTGGACGACATGTTATAATACATTTTTTGTGCCTTTAGTATCAATTTGAAAACATTTCAAGGCAAGGCCGTCCAGTAGATTTCAGTGAGGATAAAAACATGACCGAGTGGGATGGATCATTCACACAGGAGTCCATTTGAGCAAGACTTGGAGGAAACAAGTTATTATCCTCCCACTTCAATGAAAATACCAAGATGCTCTTGTGATGATTAAGGTCTACTTTAACACAAACGATACAAACAAGCAAGCAAGAATCACATCATTTTATTTAAACACTTGATGTGCTGTGTCCCGACAGCATGTACTAGCTAACATCTAGCTGTACTCTGCTAAGTTAGTTTGTTAACTATTTAGTTTGTAGTTAGCTGACTAAGTATTTTTCTTCTTTATATTATAAAAGAATAGACCTGACCTTTCCACCCGTGTCCTGTATTAATTTGTTAGTTAACTAGCTGTTTACCTTCAGCTGGGTGTTGAAAGCATCTATTTCCAGCAGTTTGGCCCTCGTCTCTCTCTCCACAGCATCTAGCTGTTCTCTGAGCTGCTGTCTGCTGCTCTCCTTCTGCTCCACAGCCTTCTGCAGGGACGACAGACTATCACCTAAACACACAAACAGACAGCGTGAGATCAGGTCAGGTCAATCAGTCACAGACATACAAGTTCAGGTCAAATTTATTGTACGAGTTAGTGACAGAATTTACAAAGCTACAATACATTGTGGTAACCAGAGAGTCGGTTAACCAGTACTTCTGCTTGCTCTCAGGTTCTTTTAATTAAATTAATCTTTTAAGCATTTTGAATTGTGTCAAAAACAGTAGTGGATGAAATTCACCCGACTCTACATGACATTCATTATTGTTGCTGTGGACACAAGTGGTCAAACATGAAGTATGATACCTTATAATAATAATAATAATAATAAAGCACAGCCATGTTAAACCATGATGTGTATGTATACATATATATATATATATGTATATATACACACACACACACACACACACACACACACACACACACACACACACACACACACACACACACGATGTATACATTTAAGTGTGTGCTTAGTTTATGTGGTACTCACGATGCAGACTGTTCTGCTGAACCTGTTTCAGCTGGTCGTTGAGACTCTGTTTATCGGGAATTAGCCTCCCCAACCACTGCTGGGAGTCCTGCAGACAACCATGAAGTTTATTAAAAATGTACAACATGAACAAATTCTGCAGTTTCGAAGAATGTGTCTGTCTGTTACATGAATTTCACCTGTGATTAAAGATGTACCAGACATGAATGTGAAACCTGTCTGTCTGATAAATCTGTGTTCATTTGCTGATGGTTTTGCGTACCTGCAGCTGCTGTTGTAGCAGGGTGATTTCAGCAATGCGTGTTTCTCTGGTCTGATTGGTCTGCTCCACCTCTCTCCGCTGAGCTGACAAACGAAACCGAACATCCTTCAGTTTGCCCTCCAACTGGGACTTCTTATCATTCTAGAGATTGGGACAGAGAGATGAAGGAATATACTATTACGTTTGTGTCGATGTACAAAGTGTTGTGTTTCAGCTGTTTTGTTCTGTTCTTCCTGTTGGCATTAGGTGATTGCTTTTGGTTTATCTTTGAGGAAACTTTCAAGCCCACCATTGTCACAAAAAAATGACCAGCTTGCAGTTAGCTCGGTTAGCTCTCAGTGGTCCTGTCTGGATTGTTCATGCTAGCAATGCTGCTGCTGCTGCCAGGTGACATCCTGAACTTTGCTGCTTTTTTGCAGCATTTCCTCAGCAGCTTTTGCTCTAAAAAATTGCGGTATGACATGCTGTCAGCTTTCCAAAATGTGACCTTTAAATGACAAGCCCTATATCCTCTCATCTACTCTGTGTATACAGCATGTTTAGTTATGTGACTAGGTGTGGGTGCGTAGGTTTGTTTACCAGAGCCTCCAGTTCAAACTCCAGGGTCTTCTTCCTGGCTTTGAGCAGCACTATACTCTCCTGCTCTCGGTTTCTTTGAGTCAGAAGCTCCTGGCGACGTTGGCGCTCCCACTCCAACTGACGCTGGCGCTCTAATTCACGCTTAGCAGCCTGGAAGAGACAAAACACACCCACACACCAAAAAGTTCCATCTATTTTCTTTACAAAACATTACAGCTAAAAGAAATGCAACTGCATTCCCAACTTTTATATTATATGATAATATAATATGATGATATTACGTCGTATAATATTCATGTATTACACACTTCATTATACAGAACAAGCCCTCTGCTGTAGGAGTGTAAATTAGGCTCTTTACTGTAAGAGCTGAGATTTAAAGAGGGCGGTGATGAGCAGTGAAAGGCTTCTAAGTTGTCTGCAGTGGATGTAATTACAAGTCTGCAGCAGTTTAACGTCAACTCAACCATAACTCTTCAATTAAAATGCAGATACCTGGTAATCATTTTTCCTCATGCCTCTCTCCTTCATACCTCTCTCCTCTCTATCTCTTTGCGTCTCTCCTCTTCTCTCAGCCTCTCCAGCTCTCTCTGTTTCTCCAGTTGTTTTTCTAGTTCATGTTGTCGTCTCCTCTCCTGCTCCAGACGCTCACGCTCCTGAAACACAAGAAAACGAAAAGAAAGAACAACTCTATTATTTGTTATGGGTTACCCCAATGCAATTTAATTTCCTCCTACTTTCAACACTAATTAACTTACTGATACAGTTTAAAGACATGAGATATTGTGGCTGTTACAGTCAAAGCACTGTGGCTATTATAAATGCAAATATTTCACATCCCTAAATATAAGCCATAAACCATGACCAATTCAAATTTTGAATGCACACAGTGTAGAAATGAGGAATATAGTGTACCTTTCTCTCCTGTTCCTCTCTCTCCAGCGCAGCCAGCCTCTCCTGCTCTTTCCTCTGCTGCTCTTGCAGAGCCTGACGTCTCTTCTCCAACTCCAGGTTTCCTCGCTCAAAGTTCTCCCTCTTCTTATCCTCAAACGTCACTGTGGTGATACAGAGGGAGCTTTAACTTTACGCTTATAGTGTCTTTGTTGTTGCCATATGTACAGTATGTTTCTTGTTACTTATTTTTGATAGTGGGACAATAAAGATTTATTTATTCATATTAAAAACAATGTGCCACCATGTTTCTGGCTTTGCTTAAGCACTAACAAGCATTAGCCACACATACATACTACTCTGCTTGATTACAAGAACCTTTTTTTCCCCCACGTCAATGGGGAGTGGCTAGAAAACAGACTGAAAATAAAAGTGGATTGAAAAGCACAAAGTCCACATTGAGAAGACTGCTGTTTTGAGGCCCAGTAGAGGAGTTTCATGGTGCGTCAGCAGCTGACAGATCACCGAAAAGGTCAATTGCAGAAGTTGCTGATATGTGTTTTAAAGAACCTGAACACTGTTTGCAGCTGTTCACAGTACGGTCTTGAAGCAAACATAGCTGTGGGTAGGTGTAGTCCCAGTTTGACCAGTAATATGATGTCATGATGTGCAGGACCAATCACCCGGTAGTTTCTTGTCCAGGCTGCTTTCCGTCTCCTCCTCTGTCTCCTCCTGGACGCTCTTCTGGTCTGACTGAACACTGTCACTTCGTACACGCCTTTAACACACACACGCACACACACACACACACACACACACACACCATAAAACAATACAAATCATTTATCAAGTTTATAATGTTTCTTTGTAAAACATGAAAGCTAACTGGTTAGCGTAGTTCACCTAGTTTAACCTGAAACTAACTGCTGTTAAAATGAAATAAATAAGTATTTATGGCAACTATCACATACTGCACATATCTAACATACTGCTGTCCGTTTGTCAGTTAATGAGGTACTTAGCTACAGTATTTACCTGAATGTAGGTGGGAGGTAATCTGGTGGTAGCACAGGGGGTAGCGGTAATCCTGACATAGCCATATCTATGAGGTGCATGGCTAAGATAAACTCCTCGGCTGTTAGCTTTCCGTCCTGGTCGATATCTGATAGACTCCTAAAGGAAAAAAAGACGGAACAAATTTCATTTTTAAGTACTAAAGTCTTCTAAGTGTGTACGCGCATATTGATAAAGATTAAACGGTTGAATTTCAATGTACTGACCATATTGTGGCCAGCTGGCCCTGAGGAAGACTGGACTGCATCAGGATAGTGCGAGCCTGGGGACCTGGACAACAGACACAAGTGGAAAAATAAATCACCAAACACATTTAATGCTGCGGCAACCTTGACAGAAATATCATCACAAATAATGACGTACCTGTGAGGTGTCCACTCATCATCTTGTCATGGGAGTTAAAAAGCTGTCTGTACTTCAGCCTGGAGGACTGAGGAACGGCCCAATCAGGTGGGGGCTGAAGACTGTGCCGAGTAAAGGGAAATAAAGAACAGAGTAAAGTGATGTGACTTATGGCAAAAAGAGGCTCGATGAAAAGACACACCCAGATATTACAATAGAGCAGGAAAAATAAGCACATATAATGTAGGATGCACACTCAAAATGCTCCTAAGCTTCATACCACAAATGTTCTCATTTTAGTAGTTCATCATCAGATAAACTGGTGCAAACACTTCTGATTATGTGGCCTACCTGGCAGCTTCCAAGGACGGCCCCTTCTGCAACTTGGTACTGGAACGATTAAACGAAGAAGACTTGTTGACAGAGGGAGCTGAGAGAGACAGAGAAGAGCACATTTTAGTCTGAGGCTGTGGTCAGACACTCAGCTTCACTTAACTTCAAGCAGCGTATACACTTTGTGAATCATTTAATGTAATATTTTATGGTGTGACATTAAACTCAGTCAATCATTGAATTCAAAGCTGCTAAACGTGGCTCGCAGCTAGATTTGTTGCCTCTTCTAAAAACCTGATACTTAGATGAGTACAGCTTTCATACCAGACTGTATAACATGTAAACATGAATGTGTGTATGATGTGTAAATAGAAGATTAGAACTGAGACCTTTGCAAACACCCACAGTTGCTACAGACACAACATAAACATTTCAACACACCACCCTGTTACAGTTCGTTACCTGGGTGGGAGAAGCCTGAGATGGGCTGCATCATGCCTGTGGGAGGAGCTCCATTGGCGATGGGCTGGGGGAGGGGAGGTGGGGCAGATGAGACTAATGGGGGAGAGACTCCTACAGGGAGAGGTGGCAGGGGGAGCGGAGGCACGCCTGAAAGAGGAGCTGTGATGGGAGCCATGGAGGGCATGCCTGGACAAAAACAGATACACAGTACAGACATGATTATTACACAATGTATTCTTATTTTCATACACACTATCTGTCAAAAGCTGCATGAGGCTCAAGAGAAAGAGATCAGAGAGAACTACCATCAATTATTCTCTAGTACTGAATTAGACATTACATATTTATAGTAGTAAATGGGGTGTGAGAGCCACAGTGCAGGCTGAAGGAGAAGAACATTATGACCCCATACTGTGTTTGCATTATAACTTTATTGATCGGCCTTGAAGGTCCGACAGAGAGTGAGCAAACATTTCCTAAATGACCTTTGGAAAAGAAAGAGTGACATCATCCTTCTCTTATACAACTGCAGTGTTTTAGGAAAAGCAGTTGTCCAATGAACCAACAGCAAAAGATTACATCTATGTTATTACATTAAACTGTGTGCAGTGTTTCTGTTGTATTAACTTAGCAGCGAACCACCGCAGAAAAGATTACAACCAGTGCAGAAGGAAAATGAAATTAAAATGATCAATGATGATCAATCTATCACAACCAAAAACTGCATGTAAGGCACATGTTTTGGTGTGTTTTTGTTTGAGTCTCACCAAAGCCGGTCTGTGGGGGTAAAGGCAGTGGGGGTTGTTTCATACTGGGAGGAAGCGTCGGGGGCAGAGAGTGACCCTGGAGTTTCAGTTTGATGAGTTTCATGGCGATGGAGAACTCGTGCATGTCCATACGACCATCACTGTTCATATCAGCCAGAGCCCTTAAAAGGTACACAGAGAAAAAGTTAAAACAGTGATGCATTGCTAGAATAAAAAGGTCAGAGCCTTAAGAAGAAGTGGTGTGAACAGACTTAACACAGTGCCACCTCATCATCGAGTGATTTTTAAAATAATTAAACGATTGAACTGTGAACTGGATACTTAATATCTGCCACTTTGTGAGCTAGAAATAACTTCCTGGCTATGCAACTCACCAGATTTGGGCTAGGATGGGAGGGGGCAGTCCTGATTGAAGGAAGAAGTTCCTGGCTTGGTCGCCTTGATAGACAAACAGAAACAGAAAGTAAGACCACAGGACAGATCCAAAAAGAAAGGCCACTTTAGACCACATGGCGAAAGCCATTTAAAAATATGTAAATATTGGATCTCATATTTAACTCTGAGGACACTGACAGAAATGCAAAATGTTCAAGTCAGTACAATAATATAAATAATACAATCAGGTCAACACTTATTTATAGCTAAAACTTAGTCGATTAATCAGCCAACGGACAAACATTTATCACACTTTTAAACAATTCTGAAAGACAATTAATCATTTAAGTCAAAAGCCAAAAATTCACTGGCAACTGAAATATATTACCTTGGGCTCTGAGAAGTTGTGATGGGCATTATTCACTATTTTCAATTATTAAGAGTGTAATTGTCAGATTAAAGCCATAATGAAAATAATATTCAGTTGCAGCCCTACTTCTGCCAATACCTACTTCTGGTATCTGCTAATACCACAACATGCCAGCAGAGATTGTGTTTTAACAACAGAAACATTTAATTTTCATGTTCATACTAAGGCGGTGAATTCCATACTGGATTTGTTGGATGACTGAATGAAAAGAATTTAATTTGAGATGCACACTGTGATTTAATATTGATCTGTTACATTACGTTTAACTTTTGGTTTGTTTTCTGCACCACACATCCCAGCACTGAGGACCTTTACTGACACTGCCCTTGTTCATGTCCCCGTCTCACCTTACCCTTAAGGAGAAAGAGAGACAGACAGGCAGAGAGGGAGGGAGAGAGACTGTTACCTGTGATGTAACCCCCGGCAGTCGGAGAGAGGCTGTGAAACTGCTGATCATATTTGGCTCTCTCATCCACTGAGATCAGAAACACATCTGGACCTAACCCACAAAAGACACAAACACACACACAGTTCCAGATTAGACACCAAACCCGAAGGCCAAGACAAAGCCAGACACAGACAGTGGGAGAAAAGGCCGGCATGAGAAGAATGGATTAGTCATGAGTTTCAGTTCCTGTTAGATTCCTCTTAAGTGACACTTAAGAGTTGAAGGAGTGACGAGCAAAGAAAATAAGGATGAATGGATGAAGGACTGACAGTCAGAGACTGTTGTCTTTCCTTAGAAAGTTCAGTGCACAGTAGTGCGTCTGTGATTCTGTGACATGTGAATTTAATAGATTCATCACTAGCTGACAGATATTATTGTGGGCAGTCACTTCATCTAAAATGTAGCCAAAAAACAAACATTGTTCATAGTGAATGGGGTGTCTAACAATTGTCATAACTGTAACAACGGTTGGTTGATCCCACAAACCCAGAGCCAGCAACACTCTTACTCCAGTCAGCTTTAATGGTCTGTCTGTCGTCTTTTTGCCTTTCTGCTCTACTAATTTGTTTAATAGCCCAGTTTCCACTTTACTGTATTTTCTTGACCAATTAAATTAGATTCCACATCAGAGTTAGCCAATCAAACAGTAGTTCTAACTGACACTCCACCCTGTATCATTTACTGGCAATTTTAGTGAATCATGCTGACTCATTTTTTAACGCAAGAACAGTTGCTGCTGACAGAAACACTATTTCATTTATTGTTAGGAAATATGCTTATTCAGTTGTCTTTACATGTGTAGCCTGGATCTTTTTGCGACAATGTTCTCAAAGAAAAAAATGCAGAAAATGTCAGATTTAAATAATCATATTTTGTGGATACAGTAATGTCCAAATGGTAGTTTTGTCTATACCTGTCCAATACTATAAATTAACAGCATCAATATTCTGATATGAGACTAGATATTCTCTGGGGTTTCAGTTATGCCTTCATTCAGCCTCAGTTGTTTCGAGCTGAACAGGACAATGTCTCCCTTTATGGACCGCTGATAAACAATGGTTTGAGCGGCTGGTCCTCAGTCAGCACAGCTGCAAGTATGTAATATGTTCTGTCCAACTGTAACAAATCTGTTCATAGTCCGACAAATCTCACACTGTGTGGTTTTTAGGCATTTGGAGTCAGTCTGCTTTTGTCTCCATCTGCTTGTCGTCCTCCAGTCTCTCTTCGACAGCACTGACCACAGATTTTATCTGGGAAACTGTTATTTTGCGGCCACATCTGCTCATATGTCCTCATGTGTGACATTATGTATGGGCATTATACTTTTGATGCTGCAAGTCTGCATCTATGTCTTGTTGTCATGTGACTTTATTCTGCCTCTCTGCTGAAATCATTCTAGGTGCTTGACAATTAGATTGATGGATAATCTTATAATCTAATCTAATCTAATCTAATCATCTAATTCTAAGATGTGGATGGAAAATTAAAGTGGATTCGTGAGGTGCTGTGGTTCTTCTTCTAGGGATATTATGGTCGATTAATGGAGCAATGAGCTGCCATCCTGTTCAAACTACTCACAAAGACTCTTAGTTGTCAAATCTGAGAGAAAAATATGAACATCAACTTTCATAATACTCTTTTTCAATCTTTCCTGCAGTTACACACATATACTGACCTGTGAATGTGGTGGGGAACTGTGCCATGGTTCACTCAGTCTTCTGCACTACACGACACCTGAAACAACACATTTAGAAAAAACAGATGAAGAGTTTATCCGACCAATATCATCCCACCTCATTGAGTATTCAACTGCTCAATAATGCAGTAATATAACAAATTATTTAACTGCAAATTATTTAAAAATGCTTTCACAGAGAAGGGGCTAGCTTTTGTCACCAAGGTCGGCAGTCTAACTAGATCCTTAACAGCATGTTAAAAAGGACCAAATAATGTCTGTTCACCTGCGAAAGGTGCTGAAACAGTAGACAACCTCAGTCAGAGGAAATGATCTTCCAGCACGAGTCTGGAGTTAATTTTCCACTCTGCTGTCCTCTGATGCTGAAGTTGTGAATTTGGTTTCTGGCCCAGTGAGCCATTATGGCTCCTGTGCCTTAAAGGTATGTTTTGATGCAATGATAGATGCACACATAAAAACACAAAGCAAATAAACACAGTGGTTCTTAACAAGGCATATAGCATGTTTTTAAAAGCCATGTTTTTGAAAAAATACTGAAGAACTCTGCAACAATCTGCTGTTGTCATCTGGTATTCAGACTAGTGCCAGTCCACAGGGGACCATGGACCATGTCAGCCATGCTTGTGCATGTCAACAGGGCAGCAAACCTTTACTTATGCAGGGCAGGCTGCCTCAGCATACTTGCTTGTTTTCAAACCCACTCTGCTTCACACTCACTCATTTACACACATTCTCACTTGGGGGTTGACCACAGTGAACACCAGTTTTCTGCTGCTGGCCCGTAAAAAGCTCCACTGGAGTCTTTTGTAAAGTCAGTGTTTCTTTCAGGCAATACAAACTGGGAAGTTACTAACTAAAAGGCACCTAAAAGACGAAGATGACCGGTTTGTCTGAAAAACATGCAATGCAGCTGCAATAATAAAAAACTCTGAGCTCCTGATGGGACATCTTGAGTTACTTTATGTCTGAATTATATATTGAATTATATTATATTATTATATTTTTAAAAAATATGAAATAATACAGTGCCATACACCCTCACAGTAACACATCCATGTGTGTGTGTGTGTGTGTGTGTATGTGTGTGTGTAACATACCTCTGCCCAAGTAGAGGTATGTTAATCAGATCCAGACCTGCCTCCCTTCCCTGTATCACAGTGGCCAGCAGACAACCCATAATACTAACACATTGCAACAGACATAGTGAAGGTGTGTGTGTGTGTGTGTGTGTGTGGCTGACTTTTTATCCAGTGTCTAAACAAAACAAAAATCTGGTTTTCTTACTAAGGGATGAGGAGAACCCCAGTTCACGTGGTTTCTTGCCATGTAGTATGGGAGATATTCACTTCTGAGACTTTTGCCACCAACCACAATATAAAGGAGGTGGAAGGAATTTAGTCCACAGTGTTCAAACCATCAGAAACGTCACTGAAATGTCCCTTTCCAGAAACAGTTACTCAGACATTGCTGTAGACATTTTTGCTGGGACTATTTCTTCAGTAGAAAATTGTCCTTTGCCTATTGAAGGGTGTAGCAGTGTGTGTGTGTGTGTGTGTGTGTGTGTGTCCCATTATCATCAGAGTGGGAGGACAAAGTAACCATCTTAACTAGGTCAGACGAACAAAGCCCACCCTACACAAACACACACACAGAAACACACTTTCACGGCTGCTGCTGGAAAAAATATTGAAGCAGTTGAGCAACTAGAGTAGACTTTTCACCTGCTGTAAACGAAGGACAGGAGCGATCAAACTACGCTAAACTTTGTTGCTCTTGTTTTCTCAGATGATATATTCATACTCCACCAATACACCAACCACACCATGACTGTTTGAAAAGCATGTCAGTTTAGTGGGAATATTATCTGAACTGACTACAGAAAGATTATCCCCAAAATAAGGCTCATGTTCAGCCACTTCTTCATGTATTCTTGTCCAGAATGAACACCCAGGAGGCAAGTCACAGGAATTCAAACAAGATTTAACTTTTACTTCTCCTGCTGCCAAAATCTAGTGAGTGCCAAAAATCAAAATAAGCTGCTTGTGAATGAAAGTGACTTTTGTTTACAACAATACCTCTCTTCAAGTGTTCAGTTTTAATCATGTAATTACCCGTCTTTGATCAGCCAGAAAAGTTGGCACAAATAATAAATCAAGCCTCAAACTTAATCTAAACTTCAATGAAAAGTCAACTGCCTATAAATGTGAAGTTGTTTGTTGCATCCATTTCCTTTGTCATCAGTGTGTACTTAATGACTCTTAAAGGCTCTGTTTGTCTCTCTGTCCTCCCTGTCAACATGTATTGTCTTTGTGGGATTAGTCTGTGTAATCAGAGCATTGGGATGTAACTGGAGTGTTGGTCTGTTATCAAGGCTTGTGGCAGATGCCAGTTTAAGTCCCCCCCCCACACACACACACACACACACTCGGCAGCTTCAAAACATGATACAGATTAGGGTCCAGACTCTCTTCTCTCTTTGTCCCTCCCCCTCATTTTGCTGCTGACCCCTCAAACATTCCCCTTTCCTGTCTTCCATGAATTAATTTGGGACAACTGCACATCAACTGATGCTCTGTCCACCGTATGTCACGATGCTGCATACTTGAAGAAAATACACTCTAATATTCATATAATATTTGATATCCTTACTCTGAAATGTGCATTCCAGAAAACAAAATGTTATGTTGTTGGAATTTATGTTTTTGGTGTTTTTCCCTTAAGCGGACTTCTGTCGTAGTTTTAGGGTTTCTATGAACATGTTGCTCTCAATCAATGTATTGTAAAAACACTTGGTCGTGTAATTTATGGACCCTGCAGCATGTTTAAAATCACGATCACACTCATGACGCTGCATACACAAAACTATTCAATCTCCTAATGTGCATTTCATAAATAACTATTTGTATTGACATAGAGGGGACAAGGGAGCTGGCCATACAGTATCGGCTACATGCTGTGTAATGCAAAGATACAATATTTCAGCTATGCAACCAACATACAAAACCCATTGCACACTTTTAGCTGGAGTAGAAGGAAAAACTCCTTGTCTGGGCCAAACAGATAACCCTCAAGCAAGAGACAACTTATTGTTAGAGAGACACAGTTATACTTTTATGGCTGAAGTAATTATGAGAGGCTGGGAGAAAATTATAATTCTGCAATGCCTGATTTCTCTTTCTCATAGGAGGAAAGATGAAAAATATTTCTGCCTCTTCTGCTATCAGTCAAGTCTACTGTGCACTTATTGTAAATATCAACATGACATCAAGTCAGCTACAGGAATAAGAAAAAGGCAACACCAAACATTAAAGTGAGCCCCAAAATGCAGGACACATCACAAAATAACTCTTCATTTAGTTAACTGTGCTGACTAAAACCCTCAATCCTCAGTCACCTCGTCCCCCATTGTTTGTTTAAAGTAGAGCAGAAATGATGAGCCAAATAATAAATGAGTCGATTGATAGAAAATTAATTACTGACTGGTTTAGAAAGTAAAATATGAAGATTTGCCTGGTTTCCACCATTTAATACCACTGTAAATTAAACTTGCATTCTGAAGGGTGTTCTTCATCATTCTTATCATTTTTAGACAAAATAATCAATGGATTAATTGGACAAATGGATCAAAGGTTTAACTGATAATTCAATTAGGAACATTTTTTTTGCATCTTGTGTGGATTGTTAATCAATGATTGTGTTGGTATTAATAACTGCTCTTCGCACATCAGCATTCTCACACTCTACATACTCCCACACACACAACACATGAATTTGCATTTAACACACACCCTCTGCCTAAAACACACACACACACACACACACACACACACACTCCACAGTGTCCCTCTTTCTCACTGACACACTAAAGAAACACTGGCTCTCAACACGCCCTCTGACACTGACCCTAAGCTCTGCATCTCTCTCGAAACACATTCTTATCACACTGATGTTAAGTGGTGAGGCCTGAGAGGTGACAGGACACCCACCCACTCAGCAAGCACACACACAGGATTACTACCGCAGTCTCTCCATCAGCTCTTCCCGTATCACTCCATCCTTCCCTCAGGCTGCCTCCTCCCATCCCTCCGCACCAGCCTCCACAGCTAGCTAATGTTAGCACTATCACAATGTTAAAACTGATAGCAAGACCAAAATTCCTTGGATGGTAACAAGCTGAACTGAAGCACAGCACTGGTAAATCTTAGAGTCATGAAGTCATGAGTCATACTACAGAAAAAAAGAAAAATGTCAATACAACATAAATTCACCATGTGGCTTGTTGTTTAACCTTGAACATGTTTGCAGTAGTAAAATTGTGCACTAAACAGTCAAGGCAGGTCACAGAACAATAAGCATCCTGACCACTTCATTATCCCAAAGGATTGCTGTTAGTGCTGCTGACCCCTGATTCTTGTGGGGAAAAGAAAATGTCCTTTAACAGTCAACAACATTTGGTCTACTGAGGTAAAAGAAGTGAAAACACCTGTGAGAATGGCTGCGTATTAGCCATGTGACCCTTACATTAGGTTACAAAATGGTTTTCCTTGTCAAAGGGTATGTCTGGCGTTATATTGGAGGGATTTAACAGGTTTTGGTTTCACAAAATGTAAGCATGTGATATTAATTAAATAATCTATCACATGGGTTTGTTACCTGATCGATCTGGCTAGTTTAAGCAGGTTTCAAATGTTTTTCGTTGCTCATGGATAATATTATGAATTCTGGCCTTTGAAGCTGTCGGACTTGTTGAATGCTGAATGCAGTCCTGGAACATGCTGGAACAAATTGTATTATGTGGTTCTCATTTATATATTTATTACAGTTTGACGCAAGAACAAAGTCACCCTCCAGAACTCACATGAACTGAACAAAGTTTAGTGCTCACGGGTGAACTTTCTAAAAGAACTGTGGATGGTTATATTGGTAATGTGAATTTCTCAGCAAACCAGGATCTCAGAAACATACTGTAAAACCTCATTTATAACATAAATTAAAAGCTTTATTAATTAAATGTGTGTGCTTTCCTGTGAAACGTACAAACATTGTCAAATGTGTACCTCTAACTTAACTATATGAATACAATTGGATGTATGGGATTTGTCACACACACCAAGGTTGTGAAGGTTTTAGAGGAGGCACATCAATCTAAAGTTGACTCATATCATATATCAGAAGTAACATTCAGATGGAGAATACTATCCACCTATACAACCATTCATATGGTTTGTATAGCAACAAAAACCCATGAGGCTGTTAGGCACAAAGAGAAAACAGGGTACAAATCACAGTTGAAACATACTGCCCGGAGACAGTGCAAAGTGTTGTCACTGATCATCGCATGATAATGAGACTCCTGACAGACTTCAGAACTACAGAAACTTAACTTGTCACAAGATTTGACAGCCCAGGGCGACATTTTCAAATGTCTTGTTTATCTGACCCACAGTAAACCCAAAGATATTCTGTTTAAAGTTATATTAAAAACAAAGAAAAGTAAACATTCACATTGAAGATTCTTCAATCACAGAATAGTTGCCATTTTTACTTGATTAAAAAATTAACAAAATGATTGCCATTAATTATCTGTCCATCAGCTAATCAATTGATCAATGAAGAGTTTCAGCAAGTCAAGTACTTCAAGTATTCAAAACCACATAGATAAGAATCAATATTGACGGCGGATCAAACCGTCAAACAGAATGTAGTACCGTCTGCACTTTAACTTACTGGACGTAGGTTCCCACCTTTAAGAGGACCTGTCAGCATCCACGTTGCCATGGGAACCAGTCCTCACTGGTGGGGCTTGGTAAGCCTGGTCAGTCAAAACGCTGAAGTTACACATCCCCTAATTAATGCAAGATGAGTGTGCTCACGTCTTTCGAAAGAGCGTTTACACTAACAGGAAAGGACTGTTTGTCAATTCATTCTCACTTCCTGCATTGTTTCCGATGATAAGGGGCGTCGCTCAACAACCCCCGACATTTATAGGGTTTCAAACGGATAATATGGTACTCGGAGGGTTGTTTTGACTGGACACTTAGCGAGATGGACAGCTGTGACTAACATCAGGTTTAACGTTAACGTTAGCAAACGCTGGGCTAGCTAACTGAGAAAACCTCCACCCTGAAAGTCGCTGTCTGCCCCCAGCACTGTAAGAAACCTTGTTAATTCATCATCTTCTTCTCTACCGACCCGATTACCAGGTTAACCACAAGTAACACCAGTGAACGTTAATGTTAACGTCAGGTCACGGGCTGGCAGGGCAGATGCAGCGATTTAACATTTAGCATACTGGCTAACTGTTAGTAGTAGCCACTGGATTGCATCGTCTTCCAATTCCATGTCGCCCTGGTCTTGTTGCACAGACCAATATTAGACACCTCATTGACATGTTGATATCACAGATAGAGGCTGACATTAGCAAGCTACACCGGGTAAAAAATGACAACTAGCCGCGCTAACAGAGGTATCAACGCAGCTAGCAAGCAGGCTAACCAGTGAGGAGCTAACGTCAGCTCGTCAACCCGCTCAGGGACATTCTTTCACACCACACATAGTACACTCTGCCCTTACCTCATAGTTCAGTTTCCATTGTGAAATACCGGATAAAGTAGCCCGTTGCGTATTTATGTAACCATATAATGAGGTATCTTCTTCCAAAATGTGCCGTTTTATCACCAAAGCCCTTTCCAGCGATTCTCCTGTGGTTCCGAAATCCCGACCGAGTGAGGGACAGCTGGAAAATGGGGTAACGCTACTGACATATCGCGAGATGTTCTAAAAACCTGTGAGAACATCGAAGCAACCTCGCGAGAACTTACAGGCAGTTTGCTTGTCTGGATCAGAGGGATGATGTGAAGTGATTAGTTGCGCTCCTGCCGGCTGCTGTTTATTGTAAAAATAAAAATGTTCTATGAAAATATATCCGAAAGCAACAAATACGTAAGCAAGACCAACGTTTATCAGAATGGTATAACTTTGATCGAGGGTGCAAGCTAAATAGAATAAGCTACCAGAGGTTTAGCCTATGCTGTTTGCTCTCCAGGCGAACTGATACCAAACATATGAGGATCAGGATCAAAGACCACCATTCTAATGGTGCACAAGGCAAGACACTTGATGGCCAAATGAAATTACATAAAGCAGAGCTATAAAATCCACCTTGTTGAATATTGCTACATAAACAGCAGACAGACATATAGCACTGAATAGGCCTACACATAAAAACATACTTAAACATATTTTAAAATATCTATTCAAGAGTCTAAAACTGACTTTTGAAAACATCTTAGATCTGTCAAGGACAAGCAAGAAGTTAAAGAATGTGAAAAGAGACAGAGAGTGCAAATAGCCTTTGCAATATGTAAATCATTTTCATGCAAAAGAAATCAAGCATCTAGAGGTTGAAACATGAGAGTGACTGCCCTTGCAATAATTAGACAAACAGAAGGAAAGCTTTGAAATATACATGTGCTTTAAGACTGTACTTGTCTGTGAGTGACACATGAGTGATTGATTGATTGATTGATTGATTGATTGAAAATATAATAGTTGCATACAAAGCTGAGGTGACAGTGCCTACATGTGAATGAAAAACATTTTAATAGATATTTTTAAATTCTGGGAGACTTGACTTCCCTCACTTTAAATGGCAGTTTTACTAGTATGGTACCTTTAAGATGTGGTCATACAAAACATCCAGTAGTGGGCGGTATTGTTATAAGTTTAATACCACAAGCAAAAATTGTAAACAGCGAAGAAGAAGAGGGTCAGCTGACTCAAGCTAGTCTCTTTAGCAGCAGAATCGTCTCTTCTACAAGAGAAAGTAAATGAGTAATATATGAATAAGATTATATTTTAATACTGAGCGACCTTGAAGCTGCCTCTCTGCGGTGATTAAAGCTATAATAGTATGAAAGGTTTATACTGCCGAGCTGGTGTGAGTGATGCTGAGCCCAAGTTCGTTATTCAGGAAACGGTGAGTTTGTGTTTTGCCTTTCAGGGTCTGACTGTGCAGCTGGGTGCTGTTGTTAGAAAACACAGTTCACGGCTTCATTTTTTCGGACTCTTCTGCACGTGTGAAAGTGTGGCTCCACCTGCAGACGTCACTGCTGCTGAGCATCAGCATGAAATTAATCCAGCATCTTGACACAACTTCAAAAAGCTATTTTTAGTCTACCACAGTGGGAATCTGTAAAATAAACCCTATTAATATCGGCCAGATCTGTAATGAAATACGGACCTAGATCACATTGAAAAGCCACAAGAATGTGCTGAATAATTGATTGCTGACGTCCAGCATCAAATGCATCCATTGTGTGTTTCTTCGTGTGTCTGTCTCTCTTTGTTAAAACTATTTGTCTTATTAAAGAGGCAGTTTGTGTTCGACTTCTGTCAGTGCAGCTGATGTTAACCCGTCTGACTCTCTCTGTGTGGCGGTTTGTGTGTGTTTGTTTCTCTCCAGAGTCTTCCAGAGGTTTTAGGCAGCCACCTGGTCAGAGTTCAGGTAAAGGCATGTGGACTCAGCCCACTGGACCTCAAGGTACTTAAATCAAAAGATGATGTCCATATTGATGCGAGCACGACTGTCACCTGATTAGAACAGAAAGCTGCAATCCAAGACTAAAGAGGAAAATGGTCACTTTCTTTTGTTGCTTATATTGAAGAGTCACCTATTAATCAACAACATTAATGTACAGGGTGGTCCAATGCTGTTAAACTTCTTTTAGTGTGCACTCTGTATGTATGAGTATGGAAAAGAGAAGAAAGCTAGAACAAAATGATTTTTATTCAAAATAAAAATCATAAAAACAGCCATGATACCAGCAATAAATAGTTAAATACAAGATAATAGGATAAAAGCCTACTTAACTCATAATTAACCTAATCAGTCATTGCAATTACAGGTATAGATTATGGAGGATTTGATTCATATAAAAGTAAGATGATCCAGATGCAACTTTAAGTGCATTATTAAATGTAATGGTCGAAATACATTTGAAAATCTTCATATTTGATCAGTTATCTTATATGTTCATATCTTGTGTGTCTATGCTTCAGGCCCATACTGTCAGTGATCTGTTGTAACTTTCATATTGTGTTAATGTTTATCCACGGCTCACAGCTGAAAGGCTGTGTGGAACTGAAGTTATGTTGTGTCAGCATTGTTTCTTAACTTTCATGGCAAGGTCACTAAATGAAATTGAAATCAGTCGGGTGATCAGCGATGCCTCCTCTTCTCTCTGCTCATGTCTCCTGCGCTCCAGTTGCTTGGCGACGTGGGGATCCAGAGAGATTTCATTCCTGTTGGCAGAGAGGTGGCCGGGGTCGTCCTGCAAGGTTGTAAACACACTGGTGCTACGTGATTGTTCAAAAGGAATACAGGTGATTGGTAGTGAGTGCCTTCACAGACCAGTTTAACTGGTTTGTTTGTTTTTTTCCTGCAGTGGGCGACAAAGTGTCTTTCTTCCAGGCGGAGGATGAGGTTGTAGGTAGGACAATTATGTTTATCTGATCTAGGAGATGCCTTCTGACTCTGACGGGTTATTTGTGAAAGACGGAGCATGTTATGTTGACTGTGTGGACACTGGAGAGCATGACAGGAATTTGTTATTGAGGGATGATTTTAGAAAATCTTGCTAATGTGTGATAATTAATCATTTACAGTTACCAGAGCTGGGTGATCATTCAGTGTAATCATGTATTATTTCTCTATGTTATTGTACTGTGAAAACATTTTCACATCTAGATATTGTGATTCCCTGCTCTCATGTCTAATTGAAAACGTTAAATTTGACCAAAATCTGTGACATTATTAGATCTTCTCGTAAAACAAAAAAAACCCTTGACTCGCTATGATAGGTCAAACATAAGTTCAAGTTTTTGCTTGTATAGTAACGTGTGTAATTTCAGTATTAATAGTGTCCATATTGCCCTCACTCGTAACACATTATACACTGTATATCTCATCAACCTTCCCTTTCCAGGTATTCTGCCTCTGGACTCTCCCTGCTCTGGACTCTGTGAGGTCATTGAGATTGATGAACACTATTTAGGTAGCATACTCTACTCTCTCACACACACACACACACACACACACTTCCTGCAACAAGCAGCTTCCATTATTATCAAACACAAACTCTCACCAAACAGTCAGCCAACATGTATTATTGTTTTTCTTATGAAAGTCATCCCTTTAGCCATTTTCATCTTGATTCCTTGACTTCATAAAGTCCTGCTTTATTGTCTGTGTGACAAGTGGGCTCACAGAAAAGGAAATCCAGGTCACATCCCCCCGCCTGAAAGGTCAAACTGTTTTCAGCTGCTCCACTCTGCTCTAAAGGACAGCAGGCACAGTGGTTTTCTGAAGGGACTGTCCTCTGTCGGCCTTTCAGCTGCACTTCACACACTTCAACAACTAAAGTAAAGTGGTGCTGGTAGCTTTAAGTGCACAGACTGCCCCCTTCTTTCACCTGTGGCTTCTGTCTGACAGGAAAAGAGAGCACATGCTGGTCTTGTAGGTGGCAGGAAAATCATTTGAAAGCAGTTTATAAAGTGGAGTTCATCTCCTGAAACTGAAACATTACCGTACAACTCTGTTGTGTGTTTCTGTTTCTGTTCTCCAGTTCAGAAGCCAGAGAAGCTCAGCTCGGCGTGTGTTGCCGGAGCGCTGCGCGACAGCCTCTGTGCTTACACTGCTCTACACACACATGCTCGCATGGCAGCCGGACACACACTCCTGGTCATGGACGGAGCCAGCGTATGTAGAAATACCAAAGAATTGGACGTCTGGGTGACATAGCGGAGAACCACACTCACCATTTAACCGCAACATTAATCCAAGATAGTTTTAGTCTATCGGGGGACTTTTGTTGCAGCATGTGTTTTTCTCCCCATGTCTCCTGCCGTTCTCTACCAACCCCAACGATCTAATAAAGACATAAAATGTTTCAGAAAGTGTAATGTCCCCATGTCCTCTCCCTCCTCAGTCTTTTGGCCTTATGTGCATCCAGCTGGCTTGTTACCACGGAGTGAAGGTTCTGACGACATCACATTCGCTGCAGAAACACACATTCCTGGAGCAGCTTCGGCCCAGCGTAGGTACGTACAGGCCAACTTTCTGATGTCTGTCGTTCACTTTCAAAAGCTTTTTTAAATCTGTAACAGTGTCTGTAATGTAAAGTTTTAAACTCAATCTTCATGGAGCGTCAGCAAAATGTTTGCAAATATGAAATATGTATAATTTACCCCCCCAGGGATCAATAAAGTATTTCTGATTCTGAAATACATTTTCTACGAAATCACAGCAAATATTTTAGGAATGGAGCACTTCTTTTCTGATCATTTTATGCTATTTTGCTCCTCCTTCATCCTTTTTTCCTGTCTTCCGCTTCTGGTCTTTTCTCTCCTCCCCTTCATATTTTCCTCAGGTGTTCAGGATCCTTTAGTAGGTGAGATCTTTTCTTTCTGTCTTTCTAACTGACTGCTGAATGCTTGCTTCCTTGCTGGTCTTCTAATTCTTCTAATAGTTCAATCAATCAATCAATATGAGCTGTAGGTTTATCGCTTTGTTTATCCCTCGTCCGTCTGAAGCCCAGATGATTCCAGTGAACAGCAAATCACCAGTTAGTATATCAGATGTATTGTTTTGGTAATAACCGTTTACACATTTAGTTAACATTAAGTTGAGCCTTGAACCCTGAGATAAAACCTTCTTTTTTTCCTCATTCTAAGTAAATGTTGTAAAAGGGAGATTTAAAAAATGGAAAAATCTTGGTCTAAAACTTGCTGCCATTTAGATAATATTGGAATTGCAACCACTGCAACTCACTTGAGATACTTTGTTTTTAAATGTATTATAAAGCAGATTGACTCATGATATCATGTTGTTGTGTCTTTGTGTGTAAAGCCAAGGTTATTCCAGTGTATAACGGCACATCAGACCTGCTGCCAGTGGTTTTGGAGGAGACGGGAGGACTGGGAGTGGATATAGTCATAGACTCTGGAGGTAAACACATTTTTCTGTCTGATTGACAATGAACATTTGTATGATTGTAAAAATGCACATCAGATATGTCAGCGTGCCCTCAAGCTTCTTAATGTTACTTTAAATCAACCAAGAGTCTTCAGGATTTCAACTACGCAGCCTTCAATTTAACATCATAACACCAGAACATTTCGCTGTGTGTGTTTGTGTGTGTAGTGCGTCTGCATGAGGAAGAGGAGTCAGAGGAGACGAAGCTCCTCCCACACAAACATGACATCATCAGTGTGCTGGGAGTGGGGGGGCACTGGGTCACATCCCACAAAGACCTGCAGGTGAGTCAGTGTCTGGTATAACAGCTCCATCATACAGTGATTACTTCATCATCTCCATGTCTTAAATGTATAAGTATTATTATTTTGCACAGCCCAATTCAGACGGTCAAAGTGAAGGTATACCTGGTCAGTCTGCTTCAACAGCAGTTTTATCGTTGTATTTTTACAGTTGGATCCTCCAGATTGCAGATTACTCTACTTAAAATCGGCCTCTGTGGCTTTCCTCAACCACGAAGTCTGGACGGCTTCATCAGCCCAGCAAGGAAGATACCTCCGTATCCTGTCCTCACAGTGTGTAATCTAACATGTATGCACATCATCGGGCACATACAGTCCCTCCTTGACAGACTTGTGTCAGACATCCTGAAGGACATCGTGGAGAAGATGTCAGCCGGAGTACTCAGGTAACTCAAACACATCACACAACAACCACTCCGCCGCATTAAAGCTCCAGTGGGAAGGATTTCCTGTTTTTGTCCGTTGGTAGATACTGGCGTCAGACAAATTCATCATACCAAATCCAAATTCAGTTTGCTCAATGACCTTAAACAGGATGAGCCGTTCAGAAAATGGTTGAATACATACAACAATAAAATTAAAAAGTCAAAGCTTAAAGTTTAGGCAAAATCACAAAGTAGGTCTCTCTCTCATTATAAATGCAGGTTGGTAAACATGAGCCTGTCACATGACATGATTAGGGGCCATTTTCATTTTTCTGGGTGACCTCTTTCAGGCCTCTAAATTGCTAAGTTGCATAGTGCTGCTTTAAATATAGATATTTTAAATATGTGTCTCTATTATCCATCTATCTACATCTCTATTGTCTTTTCTCTGCAAGTTATCAATTTAAAGCCAAATCAGACTTTATGACCTGACACAGTTCATAATTGAGTATATAGATTTAAGACCATTACATACATTTGTCACTGGAGACATTTTGTCAGTCATATTAGCTCAACCAAGATTGCAAGCACAATGTAAGGAATTACAGCCCACGCTACTCTGTAGTATAACTTCATCAAATGTAATCTGTTGGTCTGTCTGTTTGGTTTTTAATCGGTCTCTCCAGACCTCAGCCTGAGGAGGCGGTCCCTCTCTATGAAGCCACAGTTACCATGGAGACTGTCCAGCGTCGCCAGAAGAAAAAGGCTGTTGTTCAACTCTGACCAAAACACACTCAGACGTTCACCTTGGGGTCACTTGCCTCTGCAGTTCAGCTGTTTAATATGGCAAGTGAACAATCGCCAACAGTCATTGTTCTCACTTGTTAATTGTTTTCAGGGGCCTGAAATCTGTCACAGCATCACGTGGAACACAGGCAGACATCATGAAGCGGTTAGCCTCTCTGGCCTTTCATGCTACGAGACAACAACCCACATTAAAGCCTGTCTGGTCTTTGTTCGTTAACTTTTTGTTTCTTTGCAAATCCACAACGCTTCATTTGACTCAATAAACACATTTTATCAAAAAACATGGCTGCAATTCTGGTGATTTCTTGAAGGAGTTGCTTTCGGTTGTTAGTGCACTGTATCTTTGACCTTCACGTTGCTTAATTGGTGGTGGTGATGAGAGGCTCGCTGTCTTTATAACAGGGCAGACACTCTTTCAGCATACCTGGAATCCAGTGGTTACAGGACGTCAGTCAATACTGCTGCCTTTGTCTGCCATACTGGTCGACACGCAGAGCGGGAGCATGGAGACAGTCCAGCATCACCTGTTCAGACAATAACCTGGCCTCTTGTAGCGACTGGCAGGCCAGAGCACCAATCGGACGTCAGCTCACAGTGTCAACATCAGGTTGGCATGACAACAGTTCGTCTGGTTGTCTAAGCGTGCCTTCCAGTGCCTCAAGGCAACTTCCCAGGATGCACCTCTCCTCCTGTCGCAGTGACTTGACCACATCTAGCTGCTCCCTGACTGGATGGTCACACAGCAGGAGGAGGTGGGAGACCTGAACACACGCAGCACATCAAATATGAATCCTGATGCATCACTGGAAAATACTTTGTTACTTGATGGAGTGTGTGTGTGTGTGTGTGCACATACACACACCTTATCCAGAGCTGTGTGTGTGTCTTGTAGCAGTTGCTGACAGAGAGTCTTAGCTGTCTGGATGCTCCACTCCTCTCTCTCTTCACACAGCACTTGGCCGAGCAACACTGCCTTCCAGTGGTGACTATGAAAACAAACACACATCTAATAAATCATTTATATCCATATAAACTCTCAACACTGACAAACTGACCAATTCACAAAAGTAGATTTTAGAGCTCCCCTTATATGCAGATACATATGAATGTGTGTGTGTAGTCTTACTACAGTGTTTGTGGCAGTGACAACAGTCTGAGAGCCGTCATCAGCCTCCAACTGGGACCTTCACTGGACACCGTGAGATTACTGACAGGGAGAAAGAGAAAGCTGGAGTGATTTTATGCATCAAATTTTAGACCTATTATAACTGAATAATATTTAATTTTAATACATCTGTGTGCAATACAGAGATATCGCAGGACCTGTTCATTTATCTATTTTAGCGTGAAGACTGGGCTCACTATGGAAACTGCTTCTACTCAAGACAGACAGCATGTACTTCCTTTAACGTTCCTCTATAAACTATAATAAAAGGAACAATGACAATGCAAATGACTTACTGAAGGAAATTGTTCTCTCTGAGAAACTTGATCTTCTGATCCAAACTCCTGTCACCTCTTAAAACGTCACAGAGGAGATCTGAGGGACCAAACAAACAAGGACAAACTTTAAATTTGCTACAGAGACAACAGACATTAATCTGTTTTGCCTTCAAGTAAATCTGGAGCTGCTTCAGCAGCGAAGATGCAGAATATTTCCTTCTGTAGTTCACCTGTATCCACGTAGACCACGCTGTGGGGATTACAGGGGGCGACAAATCCGTACTCCAGCATCAGGCGCTGGTTATCATGGGAACCGTAGTTAATGAAGGCCTGCTGGTAGCGGAGTGTCCCGGAAACACTCCTGATCTCATAACATCTTGTCACGTCATTGAAACTTGCTTTTACCTGGGAAATTTTTGTGAAAACTGTCCAATCAATTAAAACTGCACTCAGGAAGCATTGTATATTCTGTACATGATGGAATACACAGTAATACACAACATCTACAGTATCTACCTAGTGCTTTTACATATCGTTAAGTGTCTACGTGTTGAGGTTTACCTGCACGTCAGGGCGGTGATTGAGAAGGTCCAGGAATGGAGCTAAAGCATAAACATCCTGACCAAACAGGAAGTTGTTGGATGGCTGGGACATGAAGACAGAGCGTGTGTTGACACTACACCACGCCCACCTGGAGGACGAAGGTAACAGCTTAATAAACTGGGAGACGAACAGTCCAACAAACTTTAGTATCAAGTAACAAATATATACTAAAATAAATAAAGCACCACTGAGTCCTGCTGTCTTGGAAATACATTTGACTAAAATGTTAAACTGGAAAAACAACTGTCAAGATTGTGGAAAGGCTCATATTAACGTTTACATGTGTGTGTATGAGTGCTTACCTTATTGCTTCATATGTCAACACCTCCTCCACGGGCTGACTCAGGATTGGCTGCAGGGACCTGGATCAAGAAAAAAATCAATGTTATTGACATTGTCCACATGGATTCAGTGAGTCACAAAATCTTGCAATCTGCAAGTAATGTTACGCAATGTGAACGTAAACTTTGCCCTGTCTGGGTATGTCTGGTCTGAGCACACCCTTACACATCACTTGAACAACGTGCTTCAGTGTCATGTGCGCCGGACTCACCTGAAAAAGTCTTGATTGACGTGGTGGATTTCTCGCACCGCCTCCCTCTGCTCTAAAGCCCGCCTCCGCACGCTGGTAGGCAGAACAGCCGCGACGTCATCGGTGAAATAGGCTGGGCAGGTGTAAGAAGTGGGCAGCACGTCGATGTAGGGGAACCAATCAGAGGCCTCTCCTCGGTGCCGCTCACACACCAGGAAGACACAGAGTGCCAACAGGGGAGAGAGGCGGGGCTTCCAGCTGGGGAGACAAAAATAATGACCGTTTGGGTAAGTCCCAGTCTGCCCTCTGGACCCTTGGCCTATCCACTTGTTACATCGTGAAATGTCTTCACTTGTGTTTACCTCTTGATATACTGTCCCAGGTAGCTGTCCAGAACAGCTGAGGTTGTGAGGAGACACGACTCTGGCAGAGAAATGAGCAGCTGGCCAGGCTGACAGAAGAACAGAGACACTCAAAAATCACAAGAAAAAGATGTACATAAACATGTTGTTTAATGCTGGGATTGTTAACTTGGTTTTCTTTGACTATAGAAACTGTATACACAAGTTATTACTGTGTTGACTTACCTTCATGGTCTTGAGGGCTTGCAGTCCTCTGCCGGTGTCTGGATTACGAGAACCAACAAACACACACACATTTTAAAGTCTGTACTTCAATCCATCAGTCAGATTGTTATACAAAGGTTGAGTGCAGAGAAAGGTTCATCTGATCTTCTCTACATCCCAACCAGTGGCTGCTCGCTAGCAGCAGAATCTGGAGAAGCAGATTGGCTGCTGTATCTGTCAGTCACAGGATGTTACGTGTCACATCTAAAGAAACTGATGTTCATCTAAAAATCACACTGCAAACCAAACGTCTGTGAAACATGCGTCTCCTTGTAGATCTTGTGCAGACTCACATACATACTGTATGTGTGAACAAACCTGTTGAGGCAAATAAATACATCACACAGGAGGCCTGAGGTCGAGTCGTACCAGTGAAGAGGGCCGCCTGCAGCAGCGTTGAGGTGAATCCTCGTTGGTGAAGAAACTTCAACAGCCTCACATACTGCGGCTGGTGACACAGAGAGACTGTAGAAACAGAGAGAGAGCGGTGACGGGAGAAACCGAAGAGAAACCTGTCTGTGCTGAAACAGCCGACAGCAGTGAAACATTTTCAGAAAGCAACAATACAGCAGTGAGTTGGTTTCTACCTGACTGGACAACGCTCTGTTGTTTCTGCCTCCTCTTCCTCGCAGCTCGTCCAGCCCGATGGCTGCGACCCCTCATGACCCCACCTGGACCAACACACACATACACATACACATAATAAAAACACACCTTAACATGGCCAAGAGTCTCTCTCAGTGATGCTAAAACCCATGTGATCTCCAGCCACACAGTATTCACAACTTCTCTACAACATCTGGTGACTTTCTGAGGTTGCAGAGCTCAAATAAATCCCCTCACTGGCTAATATTCTGATCACTATCAACATAATGGCTATAAATATCACCAAAGCAAGACCCTACCCCCCTAAATACAGAATCAGAATCAGAAATACTTTATTGATCCCCGGGGGGAAATTACACTTGTAGCTGGAGGTTATAATGATCAACTTTTGGACATGTTGATTCAACTTTTGTGGAGCAGGAAAATGATGTTGCGTCATACTGGCAGGTGTTTCTAATATTAACTCAGTGTGAGAGTAGAGTCAATGGTAGAAAAACTGTCAGTGTGACCACAATACAATTAAACAGCACTACTACAGCCTCCAAAATGTCCATAAAGCTCAATCAACATCTCTCTGAAACAGTTTCAATTCTAACCTTCATGAAGGAAAGATATAATTCATGCTGTTGCATTAGACTGCATTAGTTTCACCTAGCTGTACCTAATAAACTGGCAACTGTATGACCTTCCTATATTTAAAATGTATGCTTTCAGTGTACTTCTGCTAACCCGGTATAAAATAAAATGACCACAAACATACACCTGAAGCTTTAGAGTCACAGTTACTTAAAATCTCACATATTGCTAAAGCCCTAGTGGCATTTTGTAGCATTTAATGAGTTAAAACACACCTAACATCAGTGTTATGGTGTCTCCCCTGCACACAATGTCCAACACCACAACATACCGATCATATTCATCAATGAAGCTCAACACTGGGTACACACATACATTAAATACAGACTCAAACACCAAATACAACACCTGGGTATTAATCTCATCTGCTTCAAATCTCGATCCTGTACGGCGGCTCCTTGGGCAGTTACCAAACCCACGTGGTTAACTTGTTTTTCCGGGTATGCGCACTGACGCTGCGCCGCAAACCTCCAGCTTTCCCCCCCTTTTCTTCCCATTTTGCTGGTCAACGCCTCACTCCTCTCGGCAGCTTCACCCCCGCAGCTTCACTCAGCACCACCAGGCCAGCTTAAAGTAAGAAACCTCCATTTCACCTCCCAGTCAGACAGTTAGCGGCTTGCTAATGTGCAAAAATGTGCATTTTAGTTTCCACATTTGTTCGAAAACGGGTTTGTTTACTAACTGAAATATTCTCACATTGGCCCGTCAGCGTTATATAACGCAACAACAACGATGTGAAACCAGGGGAAAGGTCCTTAACGCTAAAATGTGTGACGGAAAAGGCAGTTTAACTCTTGATATCACTTCATGTCTTGCAGTCCAGTCTGGCTGCTCACTGTCGTTGAAATAGTCATAAAGCGTGTAATCCCAGTAAAACCAGTTTTAACGGTAGAAGTTTCCATCAGGGCTAAAGGTCGCAAGTTACCGCGTGCTGATGGTGACTGCGCACTTTATTATTATTATTGTTTTTTGGCTTTTTGATTAAATTCTTTTTTTAAATTGTGTTTTTTGAATTAGTTTTTGTGCTGAAATCGTGGAAATACTGAATCATTTCACAATTTAAAGCTATTTCTTTTACATGATCGCAAGATAAATTAATTAATTTATATTATATATATATTATATATATATATATAATATTTTAATGATGAATACTCACTAATCAATGGCTTCTTAATTGCAGTTATATTCAATTATAGACATTTTAAAGCACAATTGTCACCATGACTCAGCATTATTTATGTGAGTTCATACACAGGATGTCTCTCTGTGCACACAGACATGTCCACCAGGGTTGCCGTGGTGACGGGCAGTAACAAGGGCATCGGTCTGGCCATTGTCAGAGCGCTCTGCAAGCAGTTCCAGGGAGACGTTTACCTCACCGCCAGAGACACGTAGGTGGCTCACCTGGTAACACCTGGTAACACCTGGACCAGGCTGATGCATGGGCCTCAACATAGAGCAATGTCATTACACGATTTTACCAAAATGTCACTGACGAGGGTCTTATCTTTGTTTTTTTGTGTATGTGTTTGACTTTCATGTTTCTAAAATAAAATGATCCATGAAAGGGGACAATATTTACAGCAGTATTGTGGGAATTTCCGCACACTGACATTTCCAAGTTATTATTAGTGCACTGATTCGCAGGCAAACATTAGCAGGCTGTGTACATACAGACAAAAAAAATGACAGCCACATAAATCAATTTGCTATCTTCAGAGAAAATACACAATGTTTTAATCTCATGTGGATTAATCAAGGCTGTTCTAACTTCGGCAGATTATTTTGCGTTCATGTAGAACTCCATCGCTCAGAGGAAGTAATGTGCTAAAGCTGAAATAAAGAAGCAGCAATATCTGAAGATCTAAAACACTAAGCACTGTAAGCCAACTGGTTCAAGGTGTAAGGGAAAATAAATTCACACGTTTTGCTCTTTTTGCAGCGGCCGTGGTGAGGCGGCCGTGGAGTCTCTGGGCTCAGATGGACTGAAGGTCATGTTCCACCAGCTGGACATCAACGACCTGAACAGCATCACCACCGCTGCTGCTTACTTCAAAGACAAGTATGGAGGAGTGGACGTCCTCATCAACAATGCTGGAATAGCATTTAAAGGTAGGATTACATTTATATAATGATGTATATATTATACTACGCTGGAGCCATACACGCATATAAATAATGTTAAAATATGCTAAAATATTACTACTTAACAAGTCATCTGATAGAAAACTGCCTGTACGTCCACATCGTACTCACTAATTATTGCCTCAAATGTACAAATATTTAAATCAAAATGTCCTTTTTCACATAAAATCAGTGTTTTTAAAAGAAAATTGGAATTGGAATAATGCCACAAAAGGATTAAAGCAACTAAAAAGGATGTAGCTCTACTTAATAACTTTCATTAGTTTCCTGAGTAATGCTGGCTTAAAAACAAATGCATGTGTTTGGTTAAACACTGAAAAAGGAGCACTTGACTTGATGCATTCCAGTAGCCGCTCTAAATGCAAAGCATCAATAATGCTGCCAGTAAGAGCAGATAATTATATATTACAGATTTGAGTTTTTGAGTTGCTTTTATTTGCTACACGAAATGGCAGGAAATGACCGTATTGCTGACGTTTGGAGCTGCAGCTTTGTATTGAAGCAGATTGTGAATAAGGACACAGTGACGTGTTGCTAACTCCCTCTCTCTCTCTCTCGCCCTCCTCAGTGGCAGACACGGCTCCGTTTGCAGTCCAGGCCGAGGTAACCCTCAAGACAAACTTCTTCGCCACCAGAGACATGTTGACTCACTTCCTGCCGCTCATCAAAGCTGGAGGTGCGGACACAGAACTGGACCGAGTCTACTGTCTGCCCCTGTTGTCTTAATTAACAGCTCAGTGCACACGGCCTACTTCACAGTTTCTTAAAAAACTGGCAGAACAGATAACAGAGTGGTTTGTTTGGTCTTGATTCAGAAAGAAAGTGAACAAAAACAGTTGATGAAAGATGAAACTTCATTTGGTTCATTTTAATTGGCAGCGGTTCAAAGGTGACTTTGGATATTCTAAAATACCGTTGGTAAAATATGTAATCTCAACAGTCTCCCACACCTGTACCTGCAGATCTCACCAAAGTTGGCACATTATTTATTTAATGTTTATTTGTATATAAATATGTGGCATAAAGCAAAGCCACACACCACAGCGTTTATAGCTTTAGTCCCTACATTTAAAATACATAAAACTCAACAACAGATACACAAGAGACAGGTACATACAGAGAAAACCCAGAACTCAAAAAACAAGAAGCAGCAGATCATTCGTGACTACGTGATCCCTCTCCTGACACAAACACAGAACACACCACACAACCAGCTCGCATTAATCTTATGTGACATTTCTAAAAGGTGACAAATTAGTTTGACATTCTGCGCGAGAGACCGAGACACACACAGTGTTTGGGAGGCAGTTAATGGCTTCAAACATCCTCTGTGTGTGTGTGTGTGTGTGTGTGTGTGTGTGTGTGTGTGTGTGTGTGTGTGTGTTTTAGGCCGTGTGGTGAACGTCTCCAGCTTCGTCGGCTCCCGCACGTTGAGCCAGTGCAGCCCGGCCCTCCAGCAGCGTTTCCGCAGTGAGGACATCACAGAGGAGGAGCTGGTGGGACTGATGCAGCAATTCGTCGACGCGGCCAAGGAGGGCAATCACAAGCAGGGCGGCTGGCCCGAGACGTCGTACGGGGTTTCCAAGACTGGATTGACGGTACTGACTGTGGAGATCAAGAGCTAGTTTTCAGAAAAAGAGCAGAGGAAAATGTGATGGGATGATGATGAAATCCATACCTTCATCAGCCAATAAGGGAGCAAAGATTCGATTGAAATACTTCTCTGATGCCATATTTCCTTTCATAGAGACATTGATTATTCATGTGTGTCTCTGTGTGTCTCTCTCTAGACCCTGTCCATGATCCTGGCTCGTCGTATTTCCAAGGAGAGACCAAATGACGGGGTAATCTCTGAAATATAACAACTTTTAATCAGACAGCTCCCATCTCTTAGCTTCTTTTTAACCACTTTGTTCAGTTCATAGTTTGTTAAAAGAGGTAGAAATCGTGTCATATCCTGTAATACGTCTTTATAACTTATTGTGTAAAATCTGCTTCTTGCTTCGCTGTTATTTTTCAAACTACAAAACCTTTAAGGAGGTTTCTTAGACAGCAACAACTAAATCATTGTGAGGATAATTCATGACAGCTCTGGGTAGCTATTATCAACTTTCAGCTACCTTCTGCACCCACGACATTAACCACACAGTAAGTTAGTGGATTACTGACATTACTGACTGCACTGAGCCTCTCTGCTCATCACAATCGATTAAGCGCACAAACTCATAAATTGTTGCAGAAGATTATCTGGGAGAGGTTCGTGTCTCCAGAGTCAAAGCTCAACACGGAGAAGCAGCACAGTTTTTATGCACCACTTATCTGGAACAGTCCGCTTCAACTCTCACTTCTTTTAAATCTGTTTGCCTCTGCAGGTTAAATTTGGGACTATTTGTTCATATGTTGCACTGCACTGTAAACATTATACTACTGTTTAGTCTTCCTTATTCTGTCTGAATTATTTTAATCTGGTTTTACTTCATTTTAATCCTTTTAAATCCCATTTATGTGTGTTTTTGTAATGTATTTTTACATTTCCTTGTGTTGCTGTTGAAAGGTACTATTCAAATAAATATATTTAAATTAAATTCATTTCATAAGCACAGGGAGGTTGGACAGTGTCACCAGAAACAAACAAATTAAGGATTTTAACAGCATCTGTTTGTCAGTTTTGTGGTTCCAGTGAAAGCCTCACTGCTAACATATGTTTTTGTTGCGTTTATTATTGTTTTTACAGATCTTGCTGAACGCCTGCTGTCCAGGCTGGGTGCGCACCGACATGGCCGGTCCCAAAGCCCCCAAGTCACCAGACGAGGGCGCTATCACTCCGGTCTACCTGGCACTGCTGGCGCCCGGAGCCACAGAGCCTCACGGAAAGTTTGTCTCCGATAAAGAAGTTCAGCCTTGGTGAAAGGGTTATAAAAGGACCTGAGTGTGTGTGTGTGTGGGTGTGTGTGAGAGAGTAAATGAAATGAGTTTCCACTAAATTGCCAAAAACTTTCATACAAAATGGACAAATGTCCACCATTTGTCCACCATTTGAAGAATTTGACACAAGCATCACACAATCTGGAAAAACTGGAAAGAAAGTAACACAGAGAGTTTAGCAGTTAAACCAAATGGTGAAACCAAAATGACTCAAATTATTCCAGTGGTGTATATGTGTGTGTGTGTGTGTGTGTGTGTGTGTCTGTCTTTGTGTCTGCTGGGTTACATGCAACAATAATCATGAATGAGTGTAGGAGCTGGCTAATCGCTGGTGTTTTTGTTAACTCGCTTCATTTCACTTTGCCTTTGGAAGTATAAACATTTCTATATATTTTACAGGGAAAAAATAAAACTTGCCTTAACTGGATGAAACTTAAATGTTGTGAAATCAAAGAAAAAAAAAAGCTTTTCTACTATAGCATGCTATTTCCATCAAGGTGTTATATCAAAAACAATAAATTAATTTCAAATTCAAAAATATTTTGTGTATTTTGTTCTTTTGTCTTAACGCTGAATGGGTTGAAATGAACATCGTAAAATTATTTTTAGAATTGTATAAATTATTTAATGTATGTTTAATGTAAATCACAGATATATTGGAGTAGCAACATGGAGAGTGTTTGACATGAGAAAGGTGCGAGTAACACTTCAAAGGGAACAACCTCGAGGACAGACTTCAGATATAGCGACACCTGGTGGTCAAGGAGGGCATTTCATAAGAAAATCGATTTATTTTTTATTACCAACACTTTAACATTGAAAAGCACAAAATGTGATGTTATATGTGCACCGGGAATTATCAGATGTGTTCAGTTTCCACATCACAGATATAAAGGTCAACATTTAACAATGAAGCGTTCGGCCAGTAATTGTAATTTACAGACACGTTTATGGGGAGACAGGCACACACAGCCAACAATAAATGACAGTCTCCCTGAAGAAATATTAATAAAGCTGACATATTACACACATATGGGATTATTTATGAGCTGTGTGTGTGTGTGTGTGTGTGTGTGTGTGTGGTTTAGTGCTGTTGATAACGGCTGCACAGTGGGCAGAGCACACACAGTAAACCCAGGATTCATCTGAGGTCAGGTGTTCAAAAAGGTTTAATCTCATAATTGATGGCATGTTTTTTTTTTCTAAAATTAAGATGACGTGATCTTTGGTCGTGTCCCAGTCAGCAGGTGAAATTTGGGGTTTTTTGGTTTATAAGCTAATAATCCAAAGTCAAAGTAAAAAAGGTCCAAGAGACTTCGGTCTTGCATCACATCTTGCAATATGAGAAGAAACCTCACTGCAGCCGGTGGTCAATTATGTAGTCCGTCACTCTATATTTTTCTATATTTGCATAATCAATTCACTCCAAAAGCTCCTGAAGGAGTTGTTCAAAAGCTTCTAAAATTGATTTAGTTTGTTTAGATTCTGGAGATGAAATGTTGTAAAAAGTTTTGAAATATGTCCAAAACTAAGGAGTCCCAAAGTCCCAAAGCGAAACCTTGTCAGCCTAAGAAATGTGTGAATAGCCACCCATCAAACTCTGTAAACTGTTCTGTGTATTTAAAAGAAATTTCTCATTTTATTTATCAGTTTAACTGCTCAAGCGGCCGACATTATATATATAAATTATAGTTTCAAAGCCTCTTTCATTTTAATTGATTAATGAATTTTGGTCTAAAACGTATCCTCTCCTGCCAACATGAGTAATATGTGTGTGATCTTATAAGGTCCTGCAGCCCTCCAAATTCCCATAAATATGGGCAAGGACATGACCTTGGTGTCATTCACTGCAGCTACGGCCCTCCTTTCATTCTGACATTATTAGAGAAGGAAAAAAAAAGATCACCTTTTCCAATTTCACCGCAGCCAAACATAACTTTGACTTTCCCCCTGAGGAGTTTTGAATCATTATCCATCTCCAAAATGTGTTAGATATGTATGTACACCTGGACCATCACATCCCACTACCATGAATGAAATCCAAATGCCTCGAGCACATGTTAATGCCAAGTGCAAAGAAGGTCAGAGCAGAAAATCTCATTCAGATGGTTTCATATTGTCTCTCCAGAGATAAGAGCATTATTTGTACAAAATTGTTGCTGTGGAAATCCCAATTTTTATGCTTTATCTCTCATGCTTCCCTCTCTGTCTGTTTTAAGTCTTTGAGTCAACACCACAGTAGATTGCATGAGGCTGTGAAGTGTCGATATCTGCTGTGTGTGACTGTGGGAGTTGTAGTCCTGTCAGACGAGAGTAAAGCCCTGATTACCTTGTAGATAAAACTAATCCACGGAGCGAGATAGACGGAGAGGTGGCCAGAGACAGAGATGATAATCCTCTGATCCCTGCTGTCTGCCAAGGGAAACCCCATCGCACACGCGTGCTTTGATAATGACCGCGATTATCACTGGTTGTAATTGCTGCATGAGCATTACAATTACTTTATTGATCCTGCAGTGGGGAATTCCCTCAGAGCTGAAACACAACAAGTGATACAATATACACAGAGATCAATACCAGCGCTGCTCACATGCAGTACATAATGAAGTTTGACAGGAGCGTTTCTTCTGATACTAATTTATCTGAAGCTAAGCTGTTAGATGTTTGATAGAATTGATTATGGATATTGTATTCAGATTAGGGTGAAAAAGGCTATAAAGTGGCAGCACAAAGCTCCACGGTGGCTTCACTTTTCAGACCCGGAGGTTGGTGCTTGGTTTCCCTTTTGACAGTTTGGCATGTTGTCAGTGTTGTGCTTGTGCGTCTCAGCCCTCTGTACCTGTTCCTGTTTGCTTGCTACCCGTGTTTTGGCCTGCCTGCCTGCCTGCCTGCCTGCCTGCCTTGCCCCTCTGGTTATATTTGCTCGTTTGGATTGCCTTCTCCTCCCCGACTGTAAGCTTAATAAACGTTGATTTAGTAAAAGTCTTTTTCTTGAACTTGTTCTGCTTCAGCGTCACACACATCCGTGACGTGAACTCCATATCTACTGTGATGCAGGTGTTCAAAAATCTGTGAAAACAAAGACTTGATTTGTGATCAGGATGGACGCTTTATTATATCTATTAGTATCATCAAACATGTTTATTCCTCAGACAAGCTGATGTGAGCCCACACCTGAGTGAGCCCACACCTGAGTGAGCCCACCTGATGCAGCTCAAAGTGCATTCACATTTCATGTTCCACCCTTTGTACAGGGTTGATAAGCATAAATTAATGTCTTTATTAATGGTTAATAAACCATTTACTCATTATTCATAAATCATTTATCGCCCAATGATAAGAATTACTTTTGGGTTGCCAGGTTGTGGAAACTCCTCCACCAGCATACACTTTAATTCATTAGGTAATCCCCTCTACTTAACTTCTGGGAAAGCGACCAAAATCCATTTTAGACAATTTGTTAACATTTACAGCTGCAAAATGAAGGGATCACTACAGGAACACTTTATTAATGATTTATCAACATTTACAATTGCAATTAATCTTTTGCTGATGGCTTATTAAAAAGTGAGAAACTCATGAACATTTATTAGTGACTGATCATGAGTTTCTCAGGTTAATTAATGCCTATAAAACCCTAATAAATGGTGACTTATCAGAAAGTGGAACCCCATGAAGGCATGAACTTGTCATGACTCTCATGCGGTGACTTCAGATAACACCCAATAATTGCACCGACTTTCCTGATAATCCCTTCGCAGCCTGCTGTTGTGCTCTTTTGATCAGTTCTCTTGGCAGCATGTTAGGACACACTCACGGACGCTAATCCCAAAAATCTCAAGAATCTTTCACAAATATTACGACTTAAGCTTCTTAACGTTTTCTAAATTTTTCTTTTCATTGATACTTTTGTTCCTCACAGCCGGGGATTTGAAACAGGATGAACCCACCTAAACTCCCTCAGAGTCTCAGAGTTCGAAAACCTTTTCAGACATACATTTGTGCTGTAACCCAGGACGTGGGGTCAAACTGATGAATGCTTTGTGAGGATTAGGTCCTCTAAAAAGGCAATAAAGCAAAATTATTGTTGAATTTAAAATGGGATTGTTTGTCTCTTTTAAAACTGTCTTTGCAGTTGGCAGTGTGTGATGTGCACTGCTGGCTATTACAGAGGCATTGATTTCATTTCCAAAAAAAATGAAGAAGAACTGTCATTAGGACATTTTAAAGCGGCAATAAGTAAGATTTTTGACCACGCTGTGTCTGCTGGATGAGTTTATGTGGTTTTTGATCAATACCGATAACCGGAGTGTTCTGGGGATCAGATGAACTCAACTCTCCACCCATGAAGAAAAAATGCTAAATAATAATTGGAAATGTGCTCACTTGTTCAGCGGTGGAAGTTGGTTGGTCAGTCCTGGCCAACCCGCTGTCAGTGTTTCATTAGCAAGCCCATTACATCATCAGACATCATACCTTCCTCTCTTTCAGGTGGTTCACCCCCCCCCCCCCACCCACCCCCCCAGGCACACCATCGTGTTAGCTGGAGCTAGCTTGGCTTCCAGTTCTGCTGACAGACACTTCAAAACTTCATTGTGCGTCCGGGTGTATCAGCAGTCGTTCTACACTGTTTCCGCTTATATTACTAGTTTGTGTCAGTTACTGGCCAGCATCACTTTAAACATGTGGATGTATGTTAACTGGTTTAATGCTCTACCTGGCAGTATTGCTGCAACTCAGACTGGTCACCACTAGATGTCAGTAAAGCAGTACTTGACATTACACCTGTTTTGTGAAAGAGTCCTGCTCACAGCGTTTTAATGCCTCTCCCTGCTGCATCTGGTGTCTCTGCAGGATCCTCCTGCTTCCTCCATTCTGTCTCTCCGTTAGCTGAAGTCAACAGACATTATGCAGCCAGTGACTCTGTACACAAGAGGCAACAACTGGCGTGTGTTCTCTTGAATAACCTTTATGGGAATGTGATATCCTCATAAAGAGGAAAATATAAGTCATTTTAGGTCAGCCGCCATTTATAGGTATTAAGGTTGTTGGGTCATGTTTGAATTAAGCTCAAGTTAGGCTGAGGCTAACGGTTAGTGATTAAATGTCAGATTAAATGGCATGCTCATATGTCAGGGAACAAAATGCAAGGCAACAAAGTTAAAATTGCCTTTGTGCCATTTTGTTCCTGCTCCTCTCCAACAAATGTGCGCACACAGTGCAGATTTCCTTTTTCTGGTCTGTCATCTCTACAGGAAGGCTGCGTGTCCACTCCAGAGACCTGTCCTCGCAGACCAGCTCCTTATTCTCCTGCTTTATAATGGAAAGGACACCGTGCTGACATCACACAGAGCTGAGCGTCTTTTGAGTCCTGAAATGTAGAGAAAAAAAGAAATTACAACATCAGCAGGGGATACACTTCAGTGTAAAACACACAGCGGGGAGGAGGGTTTCAGAACAGACGTTGTTTGAACATGACTATGACTGAAGCTGTAGGGAAATACCACCACCTAGTGGAATTACATATAATTTATCAGTGCATTATATATATATATATATATATAGTGGATAATGTGTATGAATGATAATGTTCCTGCAACAGCAGTCTAGCACTTCAATGATACACACATTGCATAATATACAATATGAAGTGGTGCATTTTGTTTAACTGGCATGCGTAGTGATTTGATGCAACATAATGTGATTATCTGAATGTATTATCTTAATATATTTGTTATTAATGTTAATCCTAAAGATAAAAGGTGGCCTATGTTTGTATGCAAAAACACAACATGCGTGGAAATGTTTTATTATTGCCCAAAATGATCATTTCATGCACCCACTGAGTTTTAAAGGTGAGTTTCCCTCCAGCCATGTTGCCTCTTTGTAATAATTACTGTTTATGTGACAGATACTTAATAAATATTCTTTATCAAGTTTTATCTCATGGGTGGAAACACAGAGGGGTGGAATTATGAACGCACTGAGATGCAGGGCGTTAATTTAAAGCTGCTATAATCAATATTTTTTGGATTAACAATGGTTTTAAATGACTACATGTATTTGAAAGGGGTTGCTCTTGATAATAATCCTATAGATGTAATGCACTGGCAGTAGACAGCATCAGTATGCCAGTTGAGTGCACACATATATCAAACGTTATTACCCAGAAAAACTTCCTCCTCAGGCTGTGAAACCTGTTGAAGTATGACTTCAGGGCAGAAGCTGATGAGTCTATTTCTGGTTCCTCTGAAAGATTGTGAAGTGCATCTCCTGCTGAGAACTTCATTCTTACCAAAAGTGAGTTTTGATTATCTTAGATGAAGTTATTACTCACTAAGTTTTTTAGGCGACGAGACAAGTGTAAAGATGTTTACATATTTAATTGTTACAGAACAATATACAGAACAATTCAGCCTTTTTCCAGCATGTGAAATATATATAAAATGATCTGTTGGTTTAACTAGTTGGATGTAAGTAAAAGAAAACTGGTCTGCAAACAGAGGAAGTGCCACCTGACTCTCATCTGTTGTGACAGGAGCAGCTGTGACCCGCCCTGTTTTACACCTGAACCTCGTCTCGACGACGACAGGTGGAGGTAATCACACAAGGCTTTCTTGTAGCTGTTCTTTCAAAAGGTGCTTATGTTTTAAAAGAGGCGATAAGACGCCTCCAGGAGAAATCTAACAAGAGATCAGAGGATTCATTCAAGGACGAGTGTGACAAAAGAAGAATCGGGTGTCAAATAAATGAAAAATGATTAGCAGCAGCGAAAGAATAAAGACTTCTCTCTTGTTCAGTTTTCTCTTCTGCCACAAGGAGGGGTGCTGTTTTAAAAAGGAAAGTCATTTGAGTAATAACTAATAGGAACACTGCAGAAAAATCTAACCTGGAGTTGTTTTAGAAATATTTCCACCTTTGCAGTAGAGCAGAAGTGAACGGATGAAGTGGATTAGCTCGTTTGTGAGATTTAGAGCAGTAATGTCAGTGAGGTTAATAGTTTTGAATGATTCATCCCAGTTTAGAGGCAGTTTAGTGTGAGAAGAAGAGGGAGAGGAGAAGATGGTAAACGAGAGGCAACACCTACAAATAATAAAATAATAATGGCAGAGTAGAAAATGTGTGACACTGATCAGATATTATGTTGGAAATAATCAGTAATCACTACCTGTGTGTGATGATGTTATTGGCCATTTTAGGCCTCTACGATGGCTATACTACTACTTTATGCTTCCTCCCAGTGACACTTATTTCAAAACTATGTAAAAGCTTAGTAGTTATTTTGCACATTAATGCTTTACACAATAATCTTATAATAAAATATTCAAAAGTATTTAAAGCAGTACAACTTGCAACAAAGGTCCCCAGCTGGAATCGAACCGTTGATGTTGCTGTGCTTATATGGCATGTGCCTTGGACCACTAGACCCCAGAGATGCTCCTTATTATATTGTTTTTACATTATTTTTCTGGTATTGCTACTTTTACTTAAAGCCGTTATGTGTAGAATTTGAAAATGCATGACTTTTACACCCCTAGTGGTAACATTAGACCCCCCAAGGATTGACCTGGGAACACTGGTTCAGTGAGCTGAAGAAATCAGTCAATAAGTATTAAAAACCGAATTGACAGAATGGATGTTGAAAAAGTTGTTTCTTTCTAAATTAAGACAATTCATCTGTTTAGAAGTTTGCACTTGGCCTCCTTTAACGCCTGAGGCAGAATTCTGGGAACCCTTGAGAGTCTGAAAAGTAAATAATTCATGGTAATTTGAGATAAAGCAAGGGTCATTACGCGCTAAACAATCTCCATTACAACATTTTGTGAATATGCTCTGTGATATCAGGACTTTTTTCAACACCCTTGATGTTTGCTGCTGTGGTCGCTGGATTAAATACATTTGTTTCTGTTGAAAAATTGCACCAGTGTGTAATTACTCTTTTGAAGAAAGTCTGTTTAGAGATACCGAAGTGCAGCTGCTGCGGTCATCATGTCAATAACTACACGGAAAATCCTCCAGTGATGATAAGTTTTGATTCTTCAGGGACTGATTATTTGGTGTTGACAAGTGCTGATTAGACAGTTGTTTGTTCCTCAAATAGCTGATGCGCCTCTGAGGCGGCTAAATTACCTCTGATGGGGTGAACCTATAAACACTGGCGCTGTTTTTTTGTTTTGTTTTTACACATCTATGCACACTGATGATTTTGCTGCACTGGAAATCACTGTGGCAGAGCTCCGACAGCCGTGCCTGGTAAAATCCTGCGGTTTGAGGATGATTATGCTGAGTGGCTGGCCGTGGAGCAAGTCTCAGCGCCGCAACATGCAGCTGACATCTCATACTGTCAAGAAACATCCTTGGAGCCACAACGTCCTAATGGGAAACATCAGCCTGTGTTGCATGGTATTATGTTTGAAAACATCGTAAAAGTTTCTGTCCTCCCACTAAGATGTCTCCAGCACGGCCCCTCAGTGTGTGTGCACGTGAGGTGGGGGGGGAATGACACAAACAAACTTCAAACAGCAAGTTATTAAAGAAAGAACAGAAGAGAGGGAAGGCTGTGTGAGCTACAGGAATGAATATAAGACTTAAAGCAGAGAAAAGCAGTAACATGACGATGAAATGGAAAATGGAATAGTGAAAGAGAGCTCTCCTCGGTCTTCTTTTGGAGGGCATTCCTGTTTTGGGATTAGACCACCAGATTTCAAACTGACCAATGAGGGTTGTATCTGGACCTCACACAGGTGAAATGAATCAGCTGATGGTACCTGGAGAGAGAATAGGGACCAAGAAAGTGATTCACAGGCTGCTTTTCATTATGCTAATTTACGCTTCCTCGTGTCCTCTCCCTCCTCCGCCATCACGGAGGATCTTCCAATCCCTTAAATGCACAGTATATTCCTCGAATCTCACTCTCACGTCCTCGCTGTGAGGAGCTAAGACACGAGGAGATATGTTAGCATAACAAAAAACACCCACACATACACCACAAACACCAGAGCCCCTTGACTATAACAGCAATAATATGGATCAAAAAACAGTTCTGGACCACATAAAGCTTTCCAACAGCGCACTGATCAGACATGCACAGCAGGCTTTATCACATTTCCAGTTTATCTGCAGTCTGACAGCTTTCCCCCTCCATTAAGTCTCCAGATACACTATGTACTCAAACAAAAAAACGAGGCAGCACTAATCTAAAAAAAGTAGCAAGATTGTACAGAAATAAATTAAATTTATCTCATTACAGAGCTGCATAATATGCTGAAACACTTTAAGGGCTTCTGGGATTTATTTTTGAGTGTCTATGGGTCCCAGAGGAGCCATGCATCCTGGGTAACAAGGTAGAGGAAACACTGTATGAAAGAGGCTCTGTTTCCCCAGCGAAAACCAGGAGTGTAAAAACATTATCTGTAACTGGTGTCTGTATGTTATGACTCGCTCAACATTTTGGGATATACGCTTATTCCCTTTCTGTCGATGAAAAGATATTAACTACAGATGGAACGTGGTTAGCTTAGCATTAATACTGGAGGCAGGAAGAAACAGCTAGCATGGCTCTGTCCAAAGTTCAAAAATATGTCTAACAACACTTCCAAAACCCACTCGAATGGACTGCATTAACTATAAAACTATATAATAATTGTTTGTTTAATTCGAACTCAAACAAAAATGTAAAATGCTGAAACAGAAAACGAATAAGCTCCCAAAATGTCGAACTATTCCAACAAGTTAAGAAAACAAATCTGCATTTTTGTCTGTAAACCAGACATCAGCTGAGATTAGTGCCATTTACACACTTTACTGGGTTTTATTACATTTCAAATTTGATAATTTAGCTCTCCACAAACTACAACAATAAACCAAAGCTCACTAAGAAAAGGTAGATCTAAATGAAGTCTGAAAAGGACGTGTTCAAGACATTAAAGACACTGTGTAGAATTGGAAAATGTCATGGCTTTGGTGCTGCAGTGGTCGTATCAAAAACTGGGCTTGTCTAATACTAAACAATGCAATGCGAATACCTTCATTGTGCGGACATCAAATACAGCAAAGCACAAGACTTTGCAGAACTAAATGTGGCTGAATTCTATTGCAGATCAGTCAGGCAGTGTCTCATTTGCAGGATGATGATGGGCAGAAAATTACCCGCTTCACGCACCTCCACTATTTATTTAGGCTATTTCCACTCTGAAGAGCCAAATGATAGAAGGGGAAGATGAGTGAGTGTCTGTCATGCACACAGTTGAGATGTGCAGAGCTGCTTTTAATGCAAAGCTCCCATTAGCCTGAAGCTCTGACACACAGACACCGAAGGGAAAATAAAGGGATTTATTGCATCTTCTCTGCAAGGTTTTTTCACTTGAAGTCTTCTAAAAACTTTGTCTTCGTATTAGAAAGAAAATAAAATACATGATATGTGATATTTAAACGAGATAATTCTGGCTCCAATATGGCACCGTGATTTCTTTAATTTGGCTCTGCATCTTTACAACATCTCTGCTGGGATGTCAGGACTTGACCAACTGAGGAGTCGGACTCGATAAGGAAGTAGGTCACTCATACTGAAGTCTTCAGATCATTGTCAGATCTAGAATCCTCTGTGGAGAAAGCCACCACCCATCTGACTGGGGAGAGACTGTCGACTCTCATTACAGTGTAAGTAGGTCAATGACAATCAAGGAGCATTAGTGAGAGATCCTACTGACAGCTGATGACCCGTCCTATGGGCCTTTCATCTACAAACGTGAGGACGAACTTAACTTAACTCATATTTCCCTTTATGAAATGTTAAACTTACACTCTACAGTCACGGGCAAGAATCTCTGTTACAGTTTCCAAACTTTGGGATCCCTTTGAAGGAAGCGTTGAGGCGCCCATGACCAGAACATAGTCTGTATAAAAGAAGTGGGCGTAGCCACCGTGATGTCACCCATTGGTTTGTGGACTATCGCTTTGAAGCCTCGAGTTTGGCGTTTTGGCCATCGCCATCTTGTTTTTTTGTAACCAGAAGTGACCATATTTGGACGAGAGGTGGCGTTGGGGATCTGAGAATCCGAAGACAATATGCATGTGCATATTATTGCATATGCATGCAGCTTGTAAATATACTTACCAGAAAAAATGAACAGGCGACTCCTAGAGCGTCTTTTGGTGCAACCGAATGCTGCTATCCTGATTGATAGGTTGCCGTGGGAGCAACTTGTCAGCGAAGTCTCTCTTCTAAACAGGATTTCTGCAAGTCTTAAAATATCTTGAAATCTAATTAGAAGCCATTAATTAGTCTTAATTATGAGTTCATGGTATCTTAGCCGCAACAAAAGCAGTTAATCTGATTTATGTGCAAAAGGGAAAATAGAGTCGGTTGTTTCTGCATTTAAATCACTTAAATTAATCATCAGTGACAAACTTACTTTTTTTCTAAGCTTCTCAACTCAAGCTGTCTCAACTAGATGTTGACGTCAGATTATCCTTTTATGGAAGAAAAAGAAGAGTCTTGTGTTTTCCAATCATTTGAGTGAATGTGGACAAACAAAGAGCTGTGAAACAGGGACGACTGAGGGACCATCGGTTTGTGCTTTCGGACAGAGAGATGCTGTCAGGATGAGTTATCAGAGTTATCGTCAGTTACGAGTGAAAACAAATCTCACAGATTTGCTTCCATGGTGTCTCATGCTCTTATACCAGCACTACACTGACCCTCAGCTTCACCTGACATCCCATGTGTAAAATAATGATTAGATCACTGGAAGGAAGACCAACAGGCCTCCGAATCCTGACGACCAGGATCAATAACCACTGATTTATATTCATACCTGCATGCACACACATGCACACACATGCCTGTCTTGTTCTACTTGTTGGGACCTCCTTGATTACATTAATTCCCTCAACCACTAACCCTAATCTCCACTCTCACTACTCAATGTCTCACCTTAATACCTACCAAAATCTAAATGTAATCCTAATTAAACTTCAAACGACTATTCTGGTGCTTTAAGCCCATTAACTATAAACCACATACATTTGACATGGCTGCAAATTGATTCTAGGCAGCCATTCATTTCCATTCATGTCGGTGAAGGATAAAATCAATTTGCAGAGTTGAAGCTTGCTAATGCAGCCATTACATCTTCACCTCTCTGACATGACCATGGTAGTTCATTCTTGACCTTGGGAAGAGTATGTGTGGCAAAATCATCTCAACTCAAAGGTCCACTTACTAGCTTTTTCAGAGCTTTTGGATGCTACGGTGGTGAAATGACAAAGAATCGCCTGAAACACGCCAAATGAATGTGTAAAGTATTATTTACTCACATGTTAATATCAAATGTAATATAATGTAGGTAATGATAATATAAAAGAGTTGCTCTGCCAAAGAGGAGGCCAAAAAAAAATCTATTGATAGTTTAAGAAATTAAATTCTGAAATTCTGAAAGATGTCAGTAGTTGTATGTGATTCAAGTCCTCCATGAGGAGTAGATCACTCTGATACCAAAATGTTGACAATTTAATCAGTTAACGTTTGATAAACATCTAATTTATAGTGGCTTGAGCTTGAAAAGCTGTCAATTTAGTATATTTCAATGCCACTTTGGGAGGGTGTATAGTGTAAATATATTCATTGCAAGCATATACTTTCACTTACTCACTGAACAAAAAAAAAACCCTACAATTATTTAATCAGCCATCACTTATATAACCAGTGACATGCAGGCACCACGCAGCAATTCAGGGCTGAATTATTGAAAGTCACGATCGCTCTGATCTCTTTCAGTTCTTGGAGCACACACACCCACATGCCCACACAAACAGTCGGCCTTGTAAAATAAAAAACAAAAAAGAAACCCGTGTGCACTGATAGTCTTCCCACGGTCGTCATGCTTCACTTCCACAGACACCGAGGAGCTTGAGTGAATAAGAAAATAGACAAAAGTGACAACTAATGATCTGAGATATACTGTATGGGCTAACAGGTCTCTTCATTGCATATCAAACAGGCCGTGAGCGCAGATCTGCCTTCTCCTAAGATCCTCGCTCCTGTAATGCCCTACGAACATGCACTTACTCCAGCGCGGTGGGGAGGGTATATCAGGGTTAGATTATGCTGTGGAAACTATCAGTGCCATAGGAATCATCCTGTGCCGGAGGGGAAGGGAGATAAAGTTCAACTCTTTCAGCCAGCAGGGTGAGTCGTCTCTTTACCTCAGTGCAGTACAGATTAATGTGGGCTGCTTACAGACACACAGATAAACTGTTGAGGTAGCTACTCTTTTTAAGGTTATCATTTAATGTTGTGATTAGTCATTCAGAAGCAGACTACATGCTACTAGGTGGTCACAGGTGTACGCTTTGGGCTGAAAAACGATGAGCTTCAGGTATACACTACGACATTACACCGCTGTCTCGCCGCTCTCTTCAACCTTGTATCCAGCAGCAGCACTGTGGGGGGGCAGGTAGCGCCCAGCACCAAATGGCAGACAAAGTTAGCACATAGCAGGGAACATTGTGGAGCATTTAGCAACTGAAGAACCAGATATTTCCATAAGGAGTTGGTTGAGAGCAGAACAGAACTAAGCTGATCGCAAACATCGGAGTTAGTTCATCAGATAGACAGAAACATGTGTTAACAGGCAACGCTTTGCTAACATGTCTGCCTTATCAACGTTACAGTATATGATGATAATATGTCAGCACTGTGTGTACAACTTGTTCTGCTGCCCTCATGTGGCCAAAAAATCAGTTATTACAGCTTTAAAGCCCAACTGAAATCACTTTTAGTTATCCCCTCTGCAGTCAAAAGTTATGCAAAGAAGTGATTTTTAGATTAGCACTTTCCTTTCCATGTGAGAGGCATTCACTGACACTTCAGCTTCTACAGCTCCATGAATTAAAAACACAACAGCGATGTATTTCAAATGACAGAGACAGCTAACTAGTAAACATGTCTGTAAACATTTAATGTTTACTTTTAAATAAACCTTTTTTGTTGTTGTCTGCTTGAGAAAAGAGACAAAAGAGACAAATTATGCAGCTTCGCTGAGCTGCTGGATGGACTGCGTTTGCTTTTCAGATTTAATTGCTGAGTAACTGTAGCAGTCTTGTATAATTGGAGTCAAAGCCAGTGCACCAAGCTAGATAACAACATTGTTAGTGTGTAAGGAGAAGCCCTCAGTGCCTGTAGCCCCACCCAGGTATATAATCACCAGCCACCACTGACCCAAAGCTAAACCTAATTCTAACCTTCCTCTTAAAACCAGTCCTTTGAAGTAGCGAGGGCCTCACGAAGATAGCAGTACAATATACTTGTTGCTCCCACAGCAGATCACTCATCATATCGTCAATATTTCCATCCCAGTTCTTACAGGTTCCATATTACTTTGGTCTCAGTGAGGCTGGGTGGCCAACAGGTGTGAAAGAGACCAGGATCACAGGTTCAGGGTCTTTACAAATAAGACTTCATGTGTTTTCATCAAAAGTCAAAAAGACCAAGTTCAGACCAGGTATTATCATCCGCTTTGGGGTGACCTGAACACAAGTGGACAGCTCTAAGTACAGGAGGGAGTGCACCCAAGACGCATTGAGGACGCATTGAGATCCGATCACTCAGACCACGTTCGGAGGTGGCCACATTATTTTAGCAGCGTGTACGTGAATGTGTCCTGTGCCACACTGAAGGCCAACTGATGTCCTCTGCGGAAGTATGTACTCATTCCCGCGAGGTATATTATGAGTGCATCAAACATCTTGGGTGATTTTGTTTTCCAGGAACATGCCAAGGAATAGACCCAGTCTGTATTCTTTTGATTTTGTTCGTGCACCAAAGTCTTTGCAAGCTTCTTCTTTTAATTTCCGGCAGACAAGAAATGGAAAATGCAATGCTGCCTCCCCCCAGGAAAAAAACGCATTTGGTCTTTGCAAAAGGAAATTATGTATTAAAGCTGTCCACTTGTGATCGGATCACCCCAGACGCACGTTTGTGTCACAGGCGTAAACAGGGCCAATGTTCTTGTAAGTGTCTTGGTTTAAGTCAAGACCTGGATATGTGAAAAGATGTCTGCAGCATCAGCTGACTCTGAGGACTGTCCTCCTGCCCACAGATGCTTCCACAGCTATAGCTTGACCCCCAGCTCAGGTGGATCTCCAGGGATCTCACTGGCTGTCACCTCCCATCTCATCACAGCCTGGTTGGCCCATATGTTCCTGTGGCAGGTGTCCTCCTCTCTGTCACCTTTGTGCACCATAACCCCCCTTCGAACCAGGAAACTCGAGTGTATTCCATACGGGACGCACACTCCCAGCAGAGGAAGTGACTATTTTAAGGACCGATCATATGTGAAAAAAAATGTTCATGTGTTTTTGTTTACTTAAGCACATTCATGGGACAGAAATATGTCAGTGTGGAATAGTTGTTGAGAGGCTCTATGTGACAAAAAGAAAACACATTATTTATTTATAGTTTATGACCCTTGATTTTACGATTTTATACTTTTTACACAAAGACTTTAGATGTGCATTTGAATTCAAACATTAAGCAGTTTTATGTGGATTCCATTTGATATCTTAAATACTGTACATCTGCAGGGTGCTATTATATTGGAAAGAAGAAGAAGAACACCTGAATGATCGTTTTCAGTGGTAATGTCCAGTCAAAATCTCCATACCCAAATGCATCTTTCTTCTTTTGCTGTTCAGGTTCTGTCAGATGTAAGTTGTTGGTATCTGTCCTCCTGCCGATGTTTTTGTTCTCGCCTTTGCCTGATAGATTGAAAGGTTGGTGAGGCTTGAGCCAAATGGATTTCTGTTCTGGACCGAGATGGTTTATTGAGTGGAATTTTCTACCTGCTGGGAGGCTGTCAATATGCCAAACTTCGAAAGACTGCCTTTGATTTGTTACTCTATACCATTCAAACTGTTAGTGAAGAAAAGGTGTGTGTGTGTTTAGTTTGTAAGTGGGGATTTACAGGTGTGGCGGTCATGTTTTCGGTGCAGCAGAGGCAGAGAAAAACAGCCCCCGTCAGTATATTCATTTGGCCCAAAATGATGAAAATACTTAAAGGTTTGGCCTACTGCACGAATAGTAAGTTACTTTCAAACCATCTTCTCCTTTTGAAATATAATGCAGTATGCCAGAAAAGGGAACGTCTGAATAGATAATGTAATTGTAAGACTGTGTACCTTCTTGGCATTTTCAGAGGCCAAGGGTGAGACCGAAGTTAAATTAGGATTTTTGAGTCTAGACGCGACTCCGATATTGATTATCCATGTGTGCCATTTGAGGTGGAAATGTTGAAGACAAAAGATTTAAAAAGCCTATGGCGGCAGTGGTGCAGCAGGTCCCTTGCTGGTCCACACTGCTAGTGGTGCAGTTTCCTTCTTTGGTCTTGGTAGCAAAAATGCCCTTTTCAAATGGCAAATTAAAACTTTTTTTCATTACACATTTTCTGAACTGTGTTGCCTGGTCGAATGAGGGGGAATGTCCAAAGTGACACCAGATAAAGAGACTTTTGCGGTTTGTTTTTCAGTTGATGGTGCCCTGGGATTTTTTCTTTATCCTTGAAAGCATAGTCTCCCTGAATAAGAGCTGCTTTTTCCATTGCTTTTCATTAAACATCAGACTCTTTTCTGATCTGCACTTTTAATGTAATTCTTTCACTTACTGTCATCACTTCTCTGTTTTCCCGTTTAGTTTTGAGGTTTTGCCCAATCCTTGCCCTTTTATCTGTTGTTGTTGTGTCAATGTTACTTGTGAAGTATTTTGATTTGAGATTTTCACAGTCGCATGTAGCGTTAAACAAAACGGAGGACCGCAACAATGGTACACTGCAAGTGCATGTGTAAGAATGAAGCAACACTCCAAGGACAGATAGAGCAACAGAATGAAAGAAGAAAACGGTTCAGAGAAGAACAGAAAAAGGACAGAAAGGAGAAAAGAATCCATGATGGCATTGATCCCGAGGTCAATTTCTGTGATCTAACAAAAACAGTGAAGTGTGAATCCTTTACGACTGGAAACATTGCCTAGTGTAATGAATCGTGGCTCCAGTTATTTCACACTGATGGGAACACTGGGGAAATAGATTCACACACAGAATAGTGCTTTGAGGCTTTGTTAATCACAGTAGGAGTTATTTTTTTCAATCTCCTCCTCTCTTTTATTACCTGCTCATTCCGACGAACCTAACCTCTAAATTAGTTTAAAGGCACCAAAAGTTCTGCACCTCAGTTACTTCCTTGTTTTTAATGTGCAGAAAGTTCAGACTGAAAGTTCAGGCAGCTCTAATGAAACTGCTTATCTTTCAGTCAAAACATGGTTTCTGTGCAGCCATACTGACAATTTGCTGTCTGGCTTTTTACTCAAATCTGCAGAACAAAATAAACCGATTCTCAAGAGAAGTCCGTATCACGTTCATGTAAAGGTCATCTGGATTTTGGACCCGCTCCAGAATGGACCTGTGGAAAGCGTACCCAAACCCAAAGTGGATAACAAACCAACACAATCTGAACACAAATGGAGACAGAGCTCCAACACTGGCAGCCTGGCAGCCACCAATTAATGAGCAGCCGTGGTTCAGCAGAGCAGCAATGCACGTCGTTCGTCTTGCACTTTGCAGTTCGCACTCTGTGTTCGCTTCAAAAAACACATTCATCTCCTGTGATGCTTGTGACACATCACATGACCAGAGCTGTTCCACTCAGGAATAGGGCACACACACACACAGACCTGGGACCTGTGGCAATACAAGGACCCAACTGGACATTACTGTGGAGTCTTTTGATGCTTTGAGCACCGGAAATGAAATCCCATTGACCTCCAATATATTGGGCTGTAGGGAGAAGTCTACCTCCATGACGCCATCCATGAAACTATCTTCATTTCAATCATTTTTTGATTGTTTATGTGGTTGAATCTTTGTATTACTGTTTTGTTTGTATAGCAGTTTGTTAATATCAGATTAGAAATACAAAACAGTTGAAACAAAGATGATGGTGCAGTATGTTGAGCCTCTGCAGCTGTAGTGATGGTGTAAACTCTTTTTTTCAGTCTCTGTAATAGATTTTAGGGGGCTGAGAAATCAAAACCATTTGTCAACATCGACAGTTGTGCCGGCAGTAAAAGCAGGGAACCTCTTGACACACTGGACTGACTTATGAGCTTTTGGGCCTTTTGGGGAAGACAAAAACTCTAATTTCTGTGCCTCATTCACTGAATCTCTCTGAAAGCTGTTTTTAACTTCTTCCTCCTCAGACAATGGGAACAGCGTGAGGTTACTTTTGTGAGACCAGAATGGCTGAATGGATAACCAGCAACCAGCGTCGCTAATGAAAACAGCAGGACGTTTCTGAGGTGAGGGAAGAATAGCCAGATGTGTAACTGGCAACCCAGAGCCACTGATAGAAAGAGCTACTGAAGTGACGGAGAATGTGAACAAACGGGTGTGCGTAGACTTACGACAGGAAGAGGAGTGTTTCAGGTCTTCCTCCTGAACTTCAGCTAAAATTATCTCCAGCTATTTTAGTTGATGTTGTGCCTAAAATGGTGAATATTCAAATTACCAACTGGCTTAGAGCAAACCTGAAACAGAGTAATAAGCAAGCATAGGAATACTGTTTGAGCTGGTTGACAACATGGCGTGGTTTCTGGGCAACAAGAGCGAGTGTTTACTCCTGAAGATGTAGCTCTATTCAAAGCTCTGTGTCAAGGTAATCATTACCTGTAACACTGTAAAAGTCCCCTCCTCTTTCGTCCTGTTTGTATAATATTTCTCAAAATGCAATCTCACCTGTTGGCAATCATAGAAAGCTGTGGAAGAGAACGCTGCTCTGACAGTTGATCCCCGAGGCAGCTTGAGTTGAAGATTAACGGCTGCTGAACTTCTATGGAGGTGCATTCTGAAAAGTGAAAATGTTTATTGCTTTAAAATATTGATTGCTTGACGCTCAGTCATTTCTAAAGGCCTTTGTGTACGGTCTTATGAACCATAATGTTAAATGTGCTGTCTTCTGGAGCTAACTGCCATACCTTAGGGGAAGGAAAAAAATATCTCTATAGTGCTCAGATCTTTCTTATTTTCCAAATTTCTCTTGTAAAGCACTTTTATTTCAATTTGCAGCTGTACTGAACTGATGTTTGCAACACAAAAAGGAGTGGACTGTCCTACTGCTTCTGCAGTAGATAAGGAGGTGCCTCAGATACAGGTGAATGAACGGTGAACGTCCACTGCAGACATCATTAACATGTGCAGAAAGCATCGCGGCTGGAGGAAAACAGTGTGGTCCACCTGCTGCTTCACAGCTGCATGAAAAATGACCCTCAATGCTGTGATGTAATGCTCCACAGAACGTGCAGATTGTCTTCATTTGTGAAGTTTAGCAGTTTACAACAGCTAACACATTTTCTGTTGACATAACAAGGTTTTTAATTGAGGTGATCTGGTGTGTTGCAAAATGTTTACACTGAACGCATCAGTGAAATGTTCCCTGACAATGTTTTACATTTGATTTTGACGGGGGAGAAAAAGAGTGATTGATTTGCAGCCTTTAATGGTGGTTCATGTTGGACAAACTCAAGGAGCTGTAAAGATTCGCATATCTGAACACAAAACTGCTACTCGCACACAAAGCACAAAACATGGATTATGGTATTTCTTGGCATTATGCACGGGCTAATCAAGGCTCTGCAGCGTCATTAAAGTTCTGGGAAAAAGTCACCCTCTGGAAGTGGTGACATTCAGTGCTCTGCAGAGAGGCGTGTTGGATTCACACAGTGGAGCCTTTAGGCCTGATTGAAGAACTGCATTTGTCACATTTCTTCTAATCTATTACACTTGATGGATGTTTTCTGATCTGATTATAGTATACTGACTATGGCACCTCCCACCCATGGATCCATTATCCAATAGATTTGAAATAATGTTCTACTAATTATCCAAAGACAATTGTACATCTGATGGATTTTCTGCTGTTGGTTGCTGGATAACGATTGTGTTATGAAAACACTCACAGGCGCCGACATCTCCAAACATCTGAGTTGGTTCTATGTTACATCAGTTCATTAATGCTTCAAAGCCAACTCAACGTGGTCCAAAATATGTACCTGCTAAAAGTATCGAGTCTTTTGGAGGAGGGTTTCATTTCATCATCAGCCAGTATTTCATGGTTAAAGAGCCTCACAGTTTGTCTACTTGTACATTTTGTTGGATTCTGTGTACAAAGAAAAGATATATTACTACTACTATGTCTTACTGATGGGCAAAGTAACAAGCAAGTTACAAACAAGATGCTTTTGCATATTTTAAGCGAACAAAGATGGACATATCTCTACATTTTGTAGCTTCATGGAGGGCATTTGACTGTGTAATCTGTTTTTTCAGCACCAATTATAAGCCAGAGCTTCAGTTTTATTGTACATTTTAGTACCATGAATAAAAGGTGAAATGGTAAAGGCAGTCCGCTTCAAGGATACTTTTAAACTTGTTTTTGAGTCATGTAGATCCACTGTATATGTCCACTGCGCACTTCCTGCACACGTTCTTTGTAGTTTACATTATAACCTAAATCAAATATGTTGTAATAAGTTTTGAGGCATTTATTATTAAATACGTGTACATTTTGATGTGTACAATAGCTTAAAAGTTGAAACAGTAATTTCATTAATCCTGTTGAGAGTTTGTGCGATCTCATGAGGAACAGTGATGTCAACGTGATGTCACACTGCTGACTCAGAGGATCTCACCAGAGTTTACTACGCCGCCTGACGAGGCCTCCTGGGCAGTCAGAGTCATCTTCTTTAAAGTAGACATCTCCTGTCGCCTGTCCGGCATGTTGACAGAGCGGCTCTGCGGCATGTTTACGCCACAGGAGTTGTTGGCGTCGCAAAGCTGTCACTGACATCTCTGCCTCTTCCGCCGTCTCTTGCGTCTGTTTGGACTTCAAAATGATGCGGCACGGAAAAAAAAAATGCAAAGGCAGATAGAAAAACAAAGTCCTCGCAGCGCCGAGCCGTCACGCTATGCTTACCACACATCCTGTGAGCTGATCCAAGTGATTGTGTCTGCACATGTGGCCGCTGTCGTTTGTCTTGATGTCAAAAGCAACAAGACTGGAAATAGTGAAGTCAGCGAAGAAACATGTTTCAGTCCGTTGATCTCCCCTCACTTCATGTAAAAATGATCTGATGATAATAATCCAATAATACGGCCTGAGGGCTCTTTAGATGTAAACACCATGAATTAAGTTTGGTTTCTTTTGGCCTTATGTCCCTCATATGGTCCTGTAAAAAATGATCAACTTAATTTGGATAAGGCTGGTCTGCAAGTATGTCATCATCCTGTCAACCTCATCAATTATACTTTCCTTCAAAAGTCCCATATTTGATGTTGTCAGCTTTTTATTATTTTAGAAGCACAAACTTCATAGTTCATTTAAATGGCAGAAATAAATCTGTAACATGTAATAAATGTGCTGTATGTTTCTCCATGATTAATACAATTTCAACCATTCATTCCGTCTCCACAAACAAACTTTGCAGCATGTTCTCAAGGCTTCGTACGGCATCGCTCCAGTCAACCTTCTCAAAATGTTCATTTTCAGAGTCACAAAACTGAAGCGTTTCTAATCGAACTCCTAGAACTAACCATTTGGTCTCTGGAGCTTGCTGTTGGTGCTACATGCCGTAATTACAAGCACTAAGGTTTCCTTAAATAGACCTAATCCTGGGAACAAATTACAGAACTACAGATGTTTTAGTGGCTTGTTGGGAAGTAATGTCTGCTTTATATTTGGTTGAAGTCTTATTGTTTGTTTTAAGGCCCAATGTTGCAATTTAATGCAACTGTTACTGTTACTGCGTCAGTCTGCAGCGCTGGACCACAAGGACCAGAGAGACCAGAGAGACCAGAGATGGAAATATGCTTTTAGAGACTTTTAGATGAATCCAGCGCATTAAATGAGTTGTGGATTGTCCCTGTTAAATAAAATAATGAAATAACTGAAGAAACATGTGAAATGGCCAGCGAACTGTCCATGAATGTTAGAAAGTTCTTTCAAAATTCACATTTTGTTGCCGCCAACTAGCTTTTTATAATACAAGTTAAGGGTTTATATAGTGTATGACAGGTGGATGGATTATAACAAATGATATATGTGTGTGTAGTCACTGGTTCAGGACCTGATTGGCCTGATGGAAGAAACTCCTCCTCATCCTCTCTGTTTTGGCCTCCAGGCTAAACCAGGTGGTGACGCTGCCTGCGAGGGAAGTCTTGCACCTTGAGGTGACGCTGACTCGCTTTCTTCACCAAGATGTCGACTTGAGGGGGCCATGATAAGTCCTCTGTGTTGCAGTCACCGAGTTATCTGAAGCTGTCCACCCTCTCCACCAGGGCCCTGCTGATCCTGAGGCGATGGTGGCACCAGTTCTCCAGGTGAATCACTTCCTCTAGGCAGGCCTCCTCTTCGTCAAACTTGATGATGGTGGAGGAGTCAGACGCAGTCATATGTGCACAGGCAGTACTTATTGGTCATAGTGGATTTTACATGATTTAGTTTGACCTCTTTCGTAACGTCAGGCTCACACTCCTCGTGGAACATTTTTGTGTATAATGGATAAGGAAGACTGAGAGTGCGACACGCAGCAGAACAAACATACCTACAGCTTCAGCTGCTGAGAGAAATGTGCGTTTGGTTGTGTGGGAGTGTGAGAGAGAGAAAAAAAAACTAATGAAAACAGAGAAACTGAAAGTTGAGAGAATCAAATGATGATTAGAGACGAGCTCTGGAAGTGATATTGACTCAGTTCAATAGCGGAAGGTGTTTCTGTCATCGCAACTTTCCGAACTTGGCCTGCAGCAGGGTTTCTCATTCTCCTTTAAACAGAGTGTAACTACAGCACACAGCTCGGCTAAACATGGAGGGTTTTTATCAGAGCGGCATGTTTTGCCTCTTGGTGCAAATTGCATGTCTTCAACCAGCCCTGTAATAACATTGATTTTTTTCCCCCTATATGCCTCATCAACCTCAAGTTTCTTGCAATGATTTAGGTTCTCCCAGCTTTCTTTTGAACATCCTGGCCCATAACAAAATGTCTTCAGACTGTTATTAGCCTGGTGTTCCTGCGTTTTCAAGTCCTCCCTGTGGCTGCTTCAGCAATGCAAACCGTGTCTTTCTTTTTATGAGAAATGATGTTTTATGTGATTTTATAAGCTGCCGAGAAACACCACTTATCCCGGAGCGCTGTGCCACACAAGGAGAAGGAGAGGAGAGGCACATTTTAAAGAGGGGTAAACAGAGGACGTGAGGGAACAGGAAGAGCACAGGGCAGAGAAATGGAGGATGTGCAGAGGAATAGAGAACAGACGATGGGAGGGGAAGGGAGAACACAAGGAAAGAGATCGATGAGCTGTGAGGAGGAAGGAAAGGGGGAATCAAAGACACACGAGAGGTCATGATGCTAATCCACTAAGATCCCTGGAGACTCCCGCCAATGTCACTGTCAGAGCACTCGGGGAGGAGAGAGGCTTCGAGTGGAGCCGTGAAAGAGGAAACACAATGGAGGGGATGTCGAAGCTGCAGCGATAACAGCCACGAACAGAAGGACTGACTTAAAATTAGGAACTATAAGCTGTGTGCAAGTAGAACCTTGAGTTTGGGTTTGTTATTCTAAACAAAAGAAAAGGCATAAAGTGCAGCGGACACTTCATTTAAAGTCCTCCTTGAATCACTCAAATTCTCAAAAAACAAACAAATCACAATAAATCAGGATGCAGCTCCTTGAGGGTCAAAGCCATCTTAGCACAAAAATCACTTTTGATGCATTGGTTTATTAGAAAGTTTGTACCAAATATAAACAAAGCAGGGAAATTTAGCTGAAACTCCTCTCTGATGAATTAGGTAATCGTAATGATCCATCAGTCCTGACAAGATTCTGCTGATAGAGACAAACAGAGCAGACGGACGCTGTTTAAAGTGATTGTCCATTTTCTTCTGGCTTTACTTAAGTTCAATTCAGTTATCCTCTAATTACTTAACACAAGTCATATTTGTATTGTACTGTGTGTGTACCTGTATGTGTTGCCTCTGTTGTGAATCTTAAAGTGTAAAATTCTCACAGAATTAATCACAGGACATTAACTGGATTAACCTCTAAACATACAACACAGCCGTTGAGAGCGTGAACGGTCCAACAGTAAAGGCTCTCGCACAATAAAGAACTGACAAGTGCCAGATTCCTCTTCAACAGTTCACTTCATGGCAGCAGATTAAACAAGACAACAAGAGTCGACAGCCACGCTGGAAGCTCAGTGAATCTGTCCTGTACTGTATATAAACAGCTGCATTGCTGTGGTGTGTTGGCACAGATACTGGTGAGAAGGTGAAATCGGAACCAACCAGAGGCCCAGTTGATGGTTTATGAATTGGTAATACGCAGCATAACAGTTTGTACAGCTCTGGAAATCATTGTGGCATTCATTTGCTCCTGAGAAGATGATTAGCACAACGCCACACGATAAACACTACAAGGTAAAACACGTGGAATGTGCACTTGCATCTACATGTAGGACTTGGCAAAACTCCCCCTGTGGCGGTCTGAGCCCAACTCTGAAGACAAATGGGAGAGGAAGATGTGGGAAGAGGAGGCACGCTCAGCTCCACTGTTAAAGCCCAGCAGACTCTTGCCTTCCATGATCTGAGGGCAGGACATGAGTCTCCTCTGGGGTTTAAAAAGGAGGAGAGACTGCTGCTCTGAGAGAGAGAGCATACTGTCTGTGTGAGAGTGCCTTTAGTTAGAGTTCATGTGTATCTGGAGACCAGCTTTAATTTCACCCTGACTCTACTGAGCTTAAAGTCTTTCGTTTGTGTTTCATTTAAAGCCACACACATTTTCACATCAAAATAAATCTGCTCTATCAGAGCTGCATCAGAAAAGAATGTCTTGTTTCCTGAATTAAAGAAGGACTTTTCATATTATACACTTCTCTGCCCAGGGGAAGTGTCTCCAACATTAAACCTTTGGTCAAAATAAAGGTGTTTGGGAAGAAACACGTCCTGCTCCTTTAGTTTTGTGAGAGGCTTTAGAATTTGTAGTATATCTACTGTACATGAATAAACAAGGTTAGGCTCACATCTTGAAAACAGACAGACAGGGACAAAAGGAAAAGGTGTATCTTTAGTGGCAGAATATTCCAGCCAGCAGTCCTGCTCACACCAGCTCTGAATGAAGCAGCTTCCTCTGGCTGCCGGCCTGCTAACATGCAGTACTGCCCGGAGCGAGGAGCACTGGAGGAGCTACTGTAGACGTCACAGGTGGTCTCTCCCCACAGCGCTAACCCTCTATGCCTGCCTCCACTTTCTAATTTTCTGGTTCCTCTTGACAAAGTTGTTTGAGGATGAAACAGTGCATTTTATCACGCTGCTAATGTAGATACTTTCTTGGTGGAAGCTGAAGTTGCAGTGATATTGCCTCCCTATGACTGTCTATGATTTGATTACAAAAGTTGTCGTTTCACAATCTTAGGAGTCAAAGTAAATAAGTAAAAAGTGTCTTGAGAATTTATTAAAATTCCTGCCACAGCATGAGGTGTTTACCCACATTAATGAAATAACATGAATCCTAATTGATGATTTTAACATGATCAGGCCGTGTGCAGTTTACAGACATCATGTTAAACTCACTCCTGGGTTCTAAAGTTCATGTCTTTGTAATAATGCCAAGCTGCCAAGACGTTAAGTTTTCTTGTGCAGCTTTAAATAAGCAGTGGTATCTTTGTGTCACTTTTCTAAAATACTGTGCTGAAATGTCTGGTCTTTCACAGCCGTCTCATTAGTCGGCACCATGAAAGAGATTCAGAGGAGAGGAAATCCAGGTGAGACGCTTCTGTCTCCACTCAACTCTGAGTTGGAAAGTCTAAACTGTCCTCATCAGGGATTATTTCAGTCTTCTTGGAAACCAGAGACTGTCTTCGGTATGGATCCATACCCTCGTTTTCCACGAATTCTATCAAAACAACGAGGTTATTTGGACTTCCACAAACAAAACCTCTGCTGCATGTTTGTGTATGTGCGTGTTCTTCTGCATGTGTGTGTCGGAAAACCCTCGGGAAAGTTGATTAAGTGGTTTTCTTAGCGGTAGCACACAAAGGCACAGTCTGCCTGAAGGCGTCTGGTAGGTGATGGGATTCTCCAACCATTAGACTCACTTGCCCAAGAATATTATTATTGATTTTGATCTTGAGCTACGGCTTATTGAATGCACCGACTTGTTTTTTCAGTGGCAAACAGCAGTAGCAGGAGCTATCGTTCAGCGCTAATGACATCATTTTGCAAGGATGCCTTCTCTCTCCTGAACGGGCGCTGTAAATATATTTATTTATCTCTTTCACAGGCAAGTTCGAGGGGGGAGAGGAGATTACCTGTCGAGATTATGCCGGATGATTAATGTTTGTTTGGGCAGCGCGAGATAATGCACATTTGATTTAATGACTAAAATGAATTGCTTCTTTCCAACTTGCAACTTCAAATAGCACTTTTGGGGGTGGGGGGTTGGGGCTAAAATGTCTGAATTTTAAAGAAGATTAAAAGACAGAAATAGGCTAAGTAGACCTATACTTCATGTATTATTGACAGTAATGTTTTATTCAACTCAGATATGAAGAGAGGAAAATATGTATGACTCATATTATGTTAAGTGGACTTTAGATTGCTTGTATGTGAGCATATATAGTTTTCTGATATGATCTTTATACTTCATGCTATATGCTTATTTAGTGTGTAGTATGTCATTTTTGAATCCATATGATAACAGACATTCGTTGACAAAACACAGCTATGTTGTATAGCTACGTTAAAACACATTTTTCTTATACTGTAAAATCTCAAGAAAACTGTTCCACCCGTCTCTCAGCTGGACTTGTTTGTGCTAAAGAAGATCTGGGATGTATTTTTCACCAGAAGACACAAGTGCTGCTTAGTATCTTAGGAACCAAAAAAATCACCAACCATCGGGAAGACTGCGCCGCACTGACTTTAAGTAAAGTGATGGTCTACTCAAAATCTTTTTCTCACATCCTGTTCTCTTGAAAGGTGGCTCTTTGATATTTTGTTCCATGTAAAGATCAGTGACTGTAGTCAGTTTGGTGTCACGTCCCAATATTTTTTTTCCTGACAGTTTTTCTGGCAGGAAACGATTGAAAATATATTCAAAAACACTGCACTGCAAGGCAAGACCAGATACACCTTTCGAACACAGAGGTATCTCAAAGTAGTTCCTGCGGGGCATTAAAACACAAATAAGAGGAAAATAAAATGAATTGCTCACTATGTTACCAACATGTCAAAATAATGACACTTTCAGTTTACACTTGATGCTTGTTTGCTTGTTGCGTTAACTAAAAAGCCCAATTTTGTAAGGAATATCTCTTTAATTGGGCAATTCATGCATCCACACCACAGGGAAGGTCTGCAGCCTGAACTGCGGCACACACCAGAAGACGTTTGCCATAAAATGATGATGAAGGTGAGTTTTCATACAAACTGGAAACACATGCAGGTAATGTTTGTTCCTGCGGCAGAGCCTGAAGCTAATTTCCATCAGTACTCCCATGTTCTTACAACTGTTTCCTCTGTGCTGCATTTCTGCCACCTTAGTGGCATTTATATTAAGTGAGCCAAGAGGCTGCAGTTAGCTCAGACAACCAGAAGTGATGGACCACAACCCTGTATCAGGCCGGCAGTTAGCCCCCCCCCCATGAGAGGGAAACTACTAATACTAATAAATGAGTCACTCCAGCTGGTTTGCTCCATGGTGGCTGTGCAGCAGTGAGTTGCAGTAACCATAGAAATACAATCAAATCTGGATACGATTACTGTGTAATGGCTTTCCAGTAATCAAACGTTTTATCTCTCATATGATTTCGGCTCATGTGCTCGTGTTTAGCGTAGCCAGGCAGACCGTTCATAGTGAAGAAAACGTGTCGAGGTCAAACACCTCATTGTGACAGAGCGTGAACATTTTTATTGTGTGGCTAAAAAAGGTTTTTCAGTTCATCATTTCTTAAATCTCCACTCTTAACAACTAAGGTATTGGTAAGGTTATACATTTAAAACCATCTTATTAAGGAGTGGGAAACGTCGTGACCATTAAGCACTAAAAATGTCAACACTGATGAGGTTTGCGTTTCATCTCCTACTACATGGAATAGTTGTATATGAATGTAAATTGACAGCGTCAGAAACGGTCATATCGGCCAACCCCAACTCAGACTACGACGCTCCACCACTCGCTAGTTATGCCCCATTCATTTTCGGGATTCCAGGCGAGGCGGGACTGACCAGCATTGCGAAAAAAAAAAGGAGGGGTGAAATGTTTAAGAAAATGTACAGATTAGGGCAGAATTCAGCTGCTGGTGGGCCTGTAAGATCAGCCTGTACCTGCTGTGGATTTGTCTGTGAAGGGGATGGTCATTGTCCTACTTTATCTGCTCCTCCGAGACTACAGATACAAAGTGCTACTTGGCACAACGTCACGTTAATTGTTGAAGAAAGTGCAGGTTGCTTATTTATACAATGTTTGCTAATGAGCGTGCTACTCCCTAGCTTGCGGCTTTCACCGTTAGTAGGTTTGGATCGGCAGATGTTAGGTGTAGTCAGTTCTGCACACCTGCCACATGACGAAATCTCATTTGTCCTCCCACTCTATTCTTTGCATGTTTTAATTTTCACCGCCTCCCACTAGCGCATGTATGTGTGGATAATTGGATGTTAGCATCACTCCTCAAAGCCTGGGAGTCAACACAGGCTAAAAAAAGCCACAGTTTAGCGCTGTGCAGGTGGAGTGTTAAGATTGATGCCAACGCTGATATTTCCATCACAACACGTGGGGAGGATTCACTGTATCTGCCCACTTCTTCTTCTTTACTGCACATTTTGCAAGACACTAGCAGTCTAATTACAAAGTTAATGTTTTATAGCCAATCCTGCCCAAGTGAATAAACTGAATTTGTTAAATGAGACTGTTTGCTGCACTGTGGAGGCCGTGGGTGCATTTTATTGTCACGCAGAGGACGTTAATGCAGAATTCTGTGAAATCGTGTTAGTTTGAGTGCACTCCAGAGCACATAGGCATGTTTGTGTCAGCTGTATTAGGGTTGTCCTTTAAAATGTCTTTAAAAATGTATATTTTCTGCCATTTTATTTGTAGGTCTACACATTTTCATTAATAAAAGATGATACGAACTGCTGTGCTAATTTATCTTTCTAAAATCCCTCCAGAGAAAGTCACATCAAACAATCCCTTCGACATGTTAACTACTTTGATTATTTCCAAATCCAACACACTGTGATCTTTTGAGCACAAGAGTACCTCATCTATTGTTCTTAAACCCAACTGTACTTTGACTGCATGTGAATGATCTCAACAAATATGCTGTGAATGTCACTAAATGTCATTAGCCTATAAATAGACCTTCACTAAGAGCTCGACAGAATAGTTAAGGCAGCGGGGAGGTCACTAATGCGCCAGTACCACTACTAAACACATTTCAGACAGGACATTTTCAACATGTATGGCTCTGTATTCCTAGTCCCAGTCTACTAACAAGGCCTCTGCCTCTGGAGCCTGTGAGTCGTTCACAGCTGCAACTAAATATAGAACCATTATGTCTTAACTCTGATTCTTCCTCATGTTTTCACACTTATCCTCAACGCTGCTCTGCTCAATACGTGTACACACTACAGCACAGTCCAAGGTCTTATTGTTGGCGAGTACAAAGCTGTTGTAGGATAAGCGCGATTTCCTCTTTGAACTTTCCTCACTTTTTCAAGGTGTTTGAGGTTTAGGTTTAATTAGCAAAAGTTCAAAACCACAGAACACACAAAAACACCCACAACTTCAGAATAACAAAGAATATAGTGTGCAGAGGACAATTGCCTAAGAAAGGCTTATTCATCACCTGTAAGTAACATAAAACAATAGACTATAGCTGCACATTGTGAATTGAAAGCAAACAAATTAGGACGTGAAAACAACAGTCTTAGTCTTTGCTAACTTAATTTAGCCTATAATATGTTAGTTAAAGGAGTGAATACAACTCAGCACATGTATGAACCTTTGCAAAACATCTCTGATTACTGAGTGTTTGCAAGCATCCTTCAGTGAGGCCAGAGGAGACAAGTTTCATCTTGTTTAGGTCGATATTAGCTTTTAATTTCTTTAAGATGACAATCTAATTATGTCATCATAATGAGTAAAGTTTGCCATCATCACAAAGTGATTACATTATAATGAAAAGCAAACAATGCCTGTCAAGTACAGACTGCAGAGTAATCACTTTTTGATCACAGCAAAGTAATGTGAGAAGGAAAACATACTCTGCCTCGTGTGTGTGACCACATGATCAATGGCCTTCACTGAAAAGATGTGGCAACATGATGCTCCAGGAGCGGAGTTTCTTCTATATTTACTTCAGTGGAAAGTGGAACTTTTGAGTGATGCCGGACTTGTGGTAAACCATCACTGCAGACTTTAATTGGCTTCAGTCAAACGTTTCAATGTTTGGGGTAGATTGACCAGTCTAAGAATTACTGCAGCTCTACTTAGTAGAAATCTCCATTCTGTCAGCCCCCATTTATTCATTCTGCTTGTGTATAAAAATATGAAACTTTTGAATTATTAAACCAAAAAGGTGGAGAATATACAGTATACTTCCCCTTCCAACTGAGACATTTCTGTCATGCTTTGCTGTTCTGAAGCTTCGACTCCTCTGAAAGCAAACTATATCTCCCATAAAAATCCTCTCCTGCCCTCTGGATGTTATTCCAATTAAACACCCCAAAAGCAGATCACTGGAACAGATGGTCAAAATATGTAATCAATCATTAATTGTCACTTGGCTTCTGGTTCGTCTTATTATGAACATGTTGTTCTCGATTCTCCCTTAAAAAAAGAAAAATGAAAAGAATTTGGATTTGCCCCCAGCAATCACAGACCTAAAGTATCTCCGAGCTCCTTTATTTATCTGAAGTCTTTCCTGTCAGCGGGAATATTTTATTAATAATAAGCACAACTTTGAGAGATTTCAGTCAGGTTTTGGAGCGCTGCACTGCATTCGGGTTGCCCTCCTTAAAGCTGAGACATTTCTCTCCTCCTTGCTGCTGCTGCTGCTAATACTTTTAGTCTCATGGCGCCGTTTTACACCACAGACCATGGAATTCAACTTAATGTCCTGAACAGTGATTTGTTACCACAGACACCGGCCTCAAATGGTTCAGATCACACCTTGCTGTTAGGTCACTTTCTGTTGTTTCAGTGACTCCATCATGCTCTGCAGTGAGTGTGTGGTTTTCCCTGTGGGCTGATTTTGTGCACAAAAAAACGACAAAACTTTTTTCCTGTGTGTTACTGTTTACTTCTCCTTCTTTACTTCTCTAATTTTAAGTAAAGTCAGGTCAGGTAAGTAAGTAATGATACGAGATAAAAAAAGTCCTGATATATGCGAAGAGAAACAATGGAGTGAAGATGACATGACACGAAGTGAGGTTTCCTCTTCTATTTGATATTTTCTATACTGGAAAACATTGTAGTGTATTATGACGTTTATATTGTGGCAAAAAGAGAAGAAGCTGTGTTTTAAACTGTCACAAAGCAGGAGATCTGTTGTAGTGGTTACGTGCAGTTCAGTGCTGAGTGGAGCAGTTTTTCAGGAGTCCTGGGCTGTTATCATCAAAGACAAGCGTAGAGTTGCACAATGGTAATGTTTGCATCGATAAAATGTGCTGAATTGCATTGTGGGATTGTTAGCAGACGGCAGCGTACGTTTCATTGTGCTTTACATTAGGTTAATGGGACTCCTCACGAGTCCTAACATGTTGTTTTACGAGACACGTTGTCATCTGGTTAGCTCGAGTCTTCACACACACAGCGTCAGAACGCGTTATAGATGTGAGCTCACTGTCAACCTGCCTCAGCACAGATGTGTTCAATGGTGCAAAATGTAAAGAACCAGATGGGTGAATGCAGCGTGGGAAGGGTGATGGGCCTGCTTTTATACCCTGATGATCCAGGTGAGCTAGATCAGCTGATTACCCTGCACAGTCAGCTGTTGACCTCCTGAGCTTAACCAGGACTCGAGGCACAGCGGCAGGCTCGTCATCTCTTGCTAGTGGACGATGACGCGTCCGTGCATTGACTGCTGTGTGTTCATGAACCTCACGGTAACTCCATTTTAAAGATCACCATTCTGTTTGAGGATGAAGTGTTGATGTTGGAAGGTGGTGATTGGATGGCAGCATTTTAGGGCCACTTGAGTTGGGAGTTGCCTGTAAGAATTTAAAGGTAAAGGTTAATAGAGGGAAGTGGGAGAATAAATGCATGGACAGAAGCCAAGGGGTGTGGCATCAAGGGCATAATGAATAAAGAAATATAGGAGCAATAATAAAGTGGTTCTCCTGATTAAACTTTTGCTAAGCTCCATTTTCTTTGGTACGGTGTGGACACACAGGATATATGAGCATAAAAACAGCACAGCTGAACTTTTCTAAATGGATGTTTTACAGATATAACAAGATAGATGAAGCTTAAAGCAGAGAAATCACACTATTTTTTATTTGGCTCAAAAAAAACACAATTAGCCTGGTTCAGCACAACCTTGGTAAACTGTGTTAAGCCTTCTGCTGGAAATGTGATGATCTGAATCTCACTTTATATGTAAATAGACCTGTTTAATTCAGTCAATAAATACTGATAAAGAAACACATTGTTTTAGATTGTGCTGACCTCAAGAAAGTTATCCTGCTTTACTTTTAGTTTTGCTTAGACAAGGGTAACTCTTATTTCATTCCTATGAAGTCAAAACAATTTCCCATCAGTTTCAAACCAACCACTAAGTGACAGGAGGACCGTATCTCAGCTTAAACATTTGTTTTCTGTAAAAAAGCATTTTCATGTTTTAAATCAAAGCCTGATTTTGCAGACAGGAATTATTGTTATAGCATTGTATTAATTATTACTATTATTAACCATTAGACTTCCAGTGCCTTTCAAAGATACAACGCTTTAAAGTGTTGTAGATTGTTTCACAAAGTCGGGGAGTTCAAGTATCTTGGGGTCTTGCTGAGGACAAAATAGAGCTGGAGATCGACTGTTGCAGCGTTGGCACGGTCACCAAAGCTGACTGACGCCAAATTGCCTAAAACGAAGCCCCAAACCTGCCCAATTAAATAAAAAGTAGTAGTGGACTGTCATGATGAAGAAAGTGCCGGACGTGAAGGTGAAGTTATTTTGGGTAATTGGCCTTGCATGGCAGCCCTGCTGGCGTGTGTGTGTGTGTGAATAGGTGAATGAGAGGCAAAAGTGCAAGTGAAGTCCATTTACCATACCGTGATGGGGTTAGCAGCCTGGACATCTGGAAGGAGCTTGTAGCAGAAGCAGTCAGTGCAGGTGGTTTGGGCATCTGATGGAGATGCCACATGGGTGCATCCCTCTGGAGGTTTTTCAGGCACTTAGTGGGATAGGATAAGACCCCGGACTGGACCAAGAAAACGCTGAAGGGATTATATAGTTTGTTGGCTGATTTTAAACGTTCGATGTATTTAATGTTGTCTGTGATTGTCTGTGATGCTGTAACGTGTTCTTTGTATGTCTCCCTGGTTATGTTTGTTTGATGTGTTTGCTGACCTGCTGTTCTCAGCTCTCTCTTGCAAAAGAGATCTTGATCTCTGTGAGAGTACCTGATTAAATAAACTACATATATATTCCATCTGGGCGTGGAACACATCAAGTCAAGTCACTTTTATTTATAAAGCACCTTTAGAAACAACAGGAACTGACCCAAAGTGCTTTCCTCCAGAAGATGCTACCTAATTAGCCTGCTGCCACGGTAACCCCAACCTGGTTAAGTGGCAGAAAACAGATGGATGGATGTAGCTTGTTTCCCATCTTGCAGCAGCACATACTGCATTTTTCAGAATACTGACAATACAGGCAGTACACCCTAATAAATAACTGGATTTTTCATAGGCACATGTGGGGCTACATGTTCGGGCTTGTTTTTGTGTGTGTGAAAGAAAGACGGTTAATGTAAGTGGTGGAAAGTAACTAAGTACATTTACTCAAGCATTGTACTTAATTTTGATGTGGTTGTACTTTACTTAGTATTACTTAATATTACCATTTTAAGCTGCTTTATATTTCTACTCCGCTACATTTCATGTACTTTTTACTCAACTATCATTTATCTGAGTTACCTTTATACAGAAAATCTATAATGAGTTTTTGAAATGATATATTGTATAGTAATGTATATAAAGTATGGCAGCATATAGCATGGTGTAATGTAAAAAATGGCTGTACTTGTTTAACTTTGACTGATTTGTGTCGATCACGCTGTCAGCTACTGTTCAAGAACAACATAATTGGTCGGGTTCTTTTGATGTGAGCTTCCAGCACTTTTAATAGCATATGAAACTGGGTTTCTGACATAATAAAGTAGATCTTGAAGTAGTTCAGCAGCTCCATGTCAGCTTAAGAAACTTTCCTTCCTCACTAGGACGAACAGAATCATCACTGCTGGAGGGCTGCATTTTATTTTGTAGTGCAAATTTTTCCTAAGAATTTCAAAAACATTTTTTGTGCAACGTCTTAGTGGAAACGTTTCTTAAGATGACACATTTTAAAAAATGCATTTGGGTCAAACAAATAAGCAACTGACATGATGACAATCGATTGATTGCCTGAGGGGGAAAAAAAGCCCTTGCACACACAAGACAGGTTGAAGATGAATACACTGACCCACTTGACACATGTTGCCTCACATCATACTGAGATGTCATAATTACAGCGCCACACACATGCTCTCATTTAAACATTATGCAAGTGTGTTCTATCTGCCCTGCAACCACTCATTATGGGCTGCTGTGTTCCTGAAATCGTGTGAAGATTAGTAGCTCTGCAGATGCAAATGGATTTGCTCCTGGCTGATCTTGACACCAGCAAATTTAGCCTGCAAATTAAAGGAAATAGAGAATAGTCTTGAATGACAGGCTAATCTTAGCGCTCTGGTGTTTGTGGGTGTTGGAATCTGGTCATGTTTTCTTCCTGTTTTTCCTGATGTATTTTGATGTTGTTTTATTGATGTACTGCGAGAGATTTTACGTTTATTCATTACTGAAAATGGCAAAAGATCTCTGCATGGGGAGATTGGTAAGTGGAACGTTTTGTTAAAGAAAACGAACTCTACCTTTGGAGGACAATGCCAGGTGAACATGCACACAAACGCACACAGTTTGGTGCATGAATTACCCATCCAAAGGCCCAGTATCCCTGACAAGGATTAGCTTTTCTTTCACACTCCAGAATCCTGCTTTTTCAAATGGAAATAGCCTGAATTACCGCCATGCTGACAGCTTTTCATCCCCCTCTCTCTTTCTCTGTCTCTGGCTCTCTCTACCTATCACACACTTGATCCAGTTCAAACCACCTTTGAAAGCAAAGCGTCATTGCTTTTCATTTGTGTTTTTGTTATCTAGATGTGTATCTGATCAAGCTGCAGGGGTTTGTGCGAAGACAGCGGGGCATATGGCGTCAAAGAAAGAGATGTTGACAGACAAGCATGCGTGCATGCAGGCGGAGAAAATGCATGCACACCAACACACACAAATGTTCATAGTATCTGGGCTCACGACATTGAACTGGCGTGCAGTTCAGATGAGGTCTGATGGAGTTGCCTGGCCTGGCAGTCCAGCGCTTTTGGGGGATCAAGCTGTAGCTCTTATCTCTCTGGCCTGATGGTCTAACCTCTATTCCCTGCCATCAGTCTCTCTCTCTCTCTCACACACACACACACACACACACACTGGACTGATGGTCCTCTCTGCCTTACTTTTTGCCGTCTGACTGACTACAGCTGAAGCAGGCCACAAATCTGTGATTTGGTTCGAGGAAGAGACAGGAAGTGAGAGTGCAGGCAGTCGGATGTTGGAATAGTGTAGAACTGCATGCCTGCACACACACACACACACACACACACACACACACACCTACATAGCTAATTACACACAGACATACCTGAGCATGAATGGATCTGGCTAGATACGTGCGGCTAATCATTTTCGTTTTTTTACTGATCTTCATCAGATTTTCACCCAGATTTTGGCCCCACATACCGTCCTAATGTCGTATCCTCCTCCTGCTGCAAGACGACAGTGATTACACAGTTTACAGTAAATAGAAGAAAATACAAAGAAAAAGCTGAAAGTAGAAATTACATAATATTTTTTTGCTAATAATCATATTTTTAAACTCAGATTTTCACTCAGATTTTTGTATTCATTCTTTTTTAAATGTGAGTTTTACTTTTCTAAATAATAAAATAAACAGTGATAAATCCCCTTTACTGGGAAAAACAAAAACTGAAAATAATGAGCAGATTAATTTAAACAGAATTTCAGTCAGATTTATTCGCGCCCAAAATTTGCTCATGCTTCCTGTTGCACTGATCTCTGTGGTTTATGGTAAGCAAGGCCAAGTCTTAGACAGAGAAAATAGAGAGAAAGGCAGCTGAGCAGCTGAATATGCTTTAGTAAAGAGCAATAAATGGTTAAACTACAGAGTGCTTCCTCTTTTAAATCCCTTTTTGCACCTGGATGTCTGTATTGGTTATTTTAAATTCTGATGTGTATTAATAATTAAAATAAACACTGAAAATAATTGCATACTGTTGCTACATCCCCCCCCCACACAAAGACGCCTCATAATACTTTAAACAACTATAATAAAGAAAGGCAGATACGCTGTCTAAACTAGTTAAAACAGAAGCCAATGAGCTTTTCCTAATCGAATGCACACCCTGATCGCTCTTCTTGGGCTGCGTCTGATGGTGTTAAACCAGCAGGATGTGAAGTTATGCAGTGAGCAATGTTCAATTACTGGCACATGTAAAGCCATTTAAAGATGCTCAGAGTGGAAAGCATTAGAGAGAGACGCCTGCATTAAATTAGTCTTTCCTCTCCTCGCTGATACTCCGATGTACACTGTGCTGAAGTACCTGCATGTCAAAAGTAATTGCAGTTTTCTCAAGGTGCAGTAATAACTCTCACAGGCCTGTCAATTAAAAAGGAAATGCCTGTTTGGAATCTGGCCATGACTTATGTGTATATTCTGTGAGGCTCCAGAGCTGAGATTGTTTTCACAACATTTTTGTAAATGTTGTGAAAACATGCAGTTGATGAATATTCTAGTTGCAGGGCTCATTTCAGGATAAGAAAAAAAAAATCCAGACAATTCTTGCAGACTTTTATCTGTTAAAAGCTCATACACTGATTACAGTTGGTCAGACAAATAAATTCACATTTTTTTTTGCACTTTGTCTGTGCACATCAACCTCCATAAGTCACCAGTGTTTGTTCTGGTGAGGACATTATGGATTTCATGGTCATCAATATCAAATAACCAAAGCTGTTGAGGTTCAACAAGCGCCTTTTGAGGGTTTAATGGCAGTATGGCAAACTAAGTCTTCAAATAAAAAGAAAGAAAAGAAACCAAGCAAGCTCTGGGCTGATTTTTTTGTGTGCTAGTGTGTGTTGAATAAGATTTAGTCTTGCCATTATAAAAAAAGACGGCAGAGCTGAGTGGCGAATGTTGCAGAGGAATTCTCAGGTACTGTGAACTTAGCCCCAACTTCGAGTGTTGCATTATTGAATCAGACCCTTTTGAACTGAAGAGCGCCGGTCTCACACACGGTAAAGTGCCACAGAAAGGACCATATTGAGTACAGAAGGTGGTAACATGTTGGCTGAAAGCAGTTTGTTAACAGAAAGTCACATTCACAAAGCTTGAAGGAGGGCTGCTTTCAGTGTTCAGTGTTCAATGACTTATTTCATATCAAAAACATAAAATATCCAGAAGTGTTGTCCAAGAGTAAACCTTTGAAAACAACAAGCCTCTAACCGTGATTTTGATGGAGATAAAAACAGAACAGAAACAGTAAAGTGTTGCTATTCTGCTTATTGTAGAAAGTTCAAGCTTTTACTTTGCTATTACAATTAAGTTGGCTTGTTTTTCCAAATCAAAAATCTTTTAATCAAATCAATTTGAAAAGCTCCAATTTAGTTGCGAGGACTTGAAAAAGAAACCAAAGCGTCCACATTCACATGTTGCATTTTTCGGCCTGAAAAACAAATTTCTGGCCCGTTTTTTCTCATCCATTGGAGCCTATTTTTAATAGATCCACCTAAAACCTATCATATTGGTAGAATATCTCCATAGCAAGGCCGGCTTTTCATGTCATTTTCATTCCAAAATAACATTATCATCAAACTGTAAAGAGACAGCTGCTCTTAAAAATGATGCTGGAATTAAAGAGATGCTGTTTGATTTATGTTTTGACATGTATAGTATGGCATTTTGAAATGAAATCTTATTTTAGCTACCAGCTACTTTTATGGTTAAGATAAAGAGCTTTGTGAATACTGGACTCAAGCCAGTTCAGACCAGGTTGTGTGTAAGAAGTACAGTATATCTGACTGATGCTATCCAGCATGCATGTTTGGACAGGGTGCTTTTAAGGAGTCAAAATGTCTTCCAAGCAATCAACCAAAACAACTGTTATTTTGAAAAATCTTTACCAGAATTGCAACCATTTTTTACTTTTTGTCACCAGAAACATTTGGGTGTAACTTCATACAGAGATTCAAAAGCTTCCAATTCATAGGATACAACATAGAGACATTTATTTCTTGTTTCAGTACCCCAACCCTGTGGTTCTCCCTCCCATCAGCCCCTGAAAGCAGCATTGTTCATTAATAACCAAAAAAAATGGAAAACAAAACAAACTAAAAAAAATGTCAGATTTTGCTCCTGTGGTGCCCCCTCAGCCCTCCGTCCCTCCTTTGTCCTTCTGTCCGTTCATCCGACCATCCAACAAACGGAAAAATAATGCACAGGTGAGTGTGTGTGTGCATATGTGTGTGAAAATATAATTTGTAACAAAAAACAAAAATAATCTAGAATTGGTTTGAAACACTGGCCAAAGGGGAGTCAGCGTCTGGGCTGTCTTTAACAATCTGCCCTCCCGAATCTGACCAACTATAGAGGAAGTCTTTTCCTGTTTCTTCTTCGTCTTCCCCTCTTCCCTCGATGCGCTTCAGCACACAAGCTGGGGAGTTTTTGTTTTGTGCCGTAAATCCTCCAAGAGTTGTTGGTTACCACCGAGGGCTGTACTGCAATTCTTGGCTGGGTAGACAGGTTTTCAAAAGGCGGCGTGGAGGCTCCTTCCTCGTTAGCCGCTTTGGATTCTGTGCAGGCTCACAGAATCAGACTCACGGCTCGCGGACGTGCGTCGGGACGTTGATTAAGTTCTTTTGTTAGATTTGAGCAAGAACCAAAATGTGAGTTAATACAAAACAGGGAGAAGAAAAAAAAAAAGAAAAATAGTTACATCATTCCTGTGTTCTTCAACTTTGTACTTGGTCACTTTTTGAATTCCATATATTTATATCCATATATATTTATATATATATTTATATATTCTTTTTACAATTAAAAACACCATGGATTTGACAGACTATTTGGTTTCTTTTTGCCTAAGTAGAAGTGTTTCTCTTGTTTTGTAAATAAATGCATGTAAATATTTTTTTTCTCTTTTTCTGTACTGTCAGTCGGTGTAAAGGCGGCCACTCAAGAAGTGTTTGTATGTTTGTATCCACACAGTATGCATATCATCAGCACATTTTCAGAATTTCCATGATATTACATTTTTTTTTTTTATTTCAGCATCTCCATTTGTGTCCCACAGATGCAGAACACCAGAGTCTGTCGAACACTGTCAAACCGAAAGTGAATGTCCTAAATCGTGTCCTTTCATTGGCTGGTTTGGCCCAGGTCTCTGTGTGATAGGCTGGGGCTAAGTAACTGGGTCTGCGTGGGTCCGTTACAGCTCAGCGCCCCAGCACTTCCTCCGTTAAGGTTCAGGAAGCAAACAGTTTCTCTGGCCTCCATCAGCGCAGCTGTCGAGCCGCTGCTGCTGATCCCACCGTCTTCCTGCTTCCTCTGGGCCAACGCCAACGCCCTGAGCTGCTCCTGCGCCTCCTCCAGCAGCAGCGCCACCTCATCCTGCTGCTGGCCAATGGCGGACGAGCAGGAAGAAGAAGACAACGTGCCGTGTGCTACCTTCTCTCTCCTCTCTTCCTTGCAGGGCACGGCTCCGCAGGTGAGTGACATCGCTGTGGTTGCTGGAGTGACGCTGGTTTGCATACAAGACGCCTCGTTGTCATGGTGACACTGGACGGAAGGTATGATTGGGATAGAGCAGGAGCGAAACGGAGGAGGCGGGGAGTGGTTGGGACGGCGTCCAGGCCTGCGCAGGCTGCGGGTGGTGGGATTCAGATCGTTGTGCTCGGACGGAGCACACAGGCCCGAACCCTCCTCCAAGTGGCCGCTCCAAGGCGATGGTGACGTTGTCTCCAAGGAAACAGGAGTTCGCATATGTAGGAAGGCGTCTCGTCTGGGGTTGTCACATTGGTTCGCTCCCTGCATTTGGCAACTAGAGAAGATGGGAAACACAAGACGCAGACAAAAAGAAGAGAAAGGGAGCGAAGGTTATTCGACTGGAGAAAAACTGACTCGCTTCACCCAGAGAAGAAGTCATTGTGTCTTTGAGTGTGATTTCAACTCGATTGCCTTTTCAAACTCCCACGCTGAAACCCTGGCAGAATACACAGAGGGACAGCTCTCCGCCCTTCGCCATCTCACAGGCTAACCAAGGACGCTGAGAGGGAAGAAGATGGGTCTGACTTCCTTCTTTTATCTCTTTCTATCTTGAGTCAACACAAAAAAACTCCCTCCCTCTTCTACAAGTGAAGAGGCAACAGAGAGTTCACCTTTTTATATTATTGATTTAATTACTTTAAGTACGTTGAAAATGAGAAGTGTTGTTTTAAGGTTTAAGGTGTTCAGCTTCGGTCAAGGACAACTGAGGTAATCAGGCATCACATGCAGTAATTTCTATTGATTTCTTTTTCCTTTTCACTAGTTCCAGTTTTAGGTCAAGACTATTTGCTTTGTTTGAAAATCCAGTTTGAGTCAGACTCTTGTATAACTGCACTGATTCAAGTTATGATAGGCACATCACACTTTGAAGTTTTTAATCCCTGCCCTCAGTCATACCTTTCTATCAGATATCTTCAGTGTGGTCATGTGTTGGTTCGGTTCCTTCTCAGATCAACCTGTCCCCTTTTATGAACCGGGCCTATTTAGTCTGTCTGTCCCCGTTAGTCTCAGCCTGTTTGTTAACCGGCCTTGTGCTCAACCTAATAAATTAAACCATACGTGTTCACATCTGTTGCTTGTTCACCATTAATTACTATATTGACATGACACAAGAAGCCAGGTTACAGAGAGGAATCAGAGTTTACATGTGTTTGCATGCAGCTGGACAGTAATCAGATTACTTGCCTAACCCTGACCACCAGTGAAATCCACAGTTTTTCCTTATAGTGGGAATAAAATCAGGACATATTTACCTACAGGAGCTACCAATTAATTTGTAATTATTCTGGATGCAAAGATGCACCACTGTGAGTAATCCCGTTCTCCTGCACCCCGCTGCACGGCTCCCACAGTGATGCTGCCCCTGTCTGAAGTTTTTGTAATACACATGCAATATTTTATAAACCTCAATAGAAACCTTATTCATCTAAGTATACCTTTTTTTTTTTTTAATGTCCAATGCCAACGTTTTTGAAATGATGGCTTTCTACTATATCTAAGCCTGGCTATCTGTGGGATGGTTAAGGTTAAGGCAAATAAACTGTGGTTAATGTATAGATTAGATAAGCACTAGGTTAAGATTAGGGACAGTGGTTGAGCTCTGGACTCCTTGCCTGGGTTGCTCCTCTCCCGTCATCCCTGTTTTAAACACCAGGTTTCTTGTTTACATGTCGTTTAAAAAAATCTGGTTGATGCAGAAAGCGGACAGTAACCTGGTTACTGAAGTTCATCTAAATGCACTGAATACCTCTTTAACCACTATTCTGGTCTCTGCTTGTGTCACAACCGCTGTCCAGTGTGCTGATTCTGGAGCCGTCCTGTGCACCAGTGGTGGGTACTGATGGCCCAATGGTTTGCCTTGATGATCAGGCTCATCCTTTGCCTCACCTGTTAAGCTCAGTACTACACCTTCTTGTTCCAGATCCTTGTTGCTAAGTCTTGGGGATGCCAACGACAAGCTTCTCTGTCCATTGTGACTCTAGTCTCAATAGTTTTGTGTTGACTTTAGCAAAGAAATATATATATAGCAGCAGTCTCTGCTCTGTATCTGGGTCTTGACCCAACTTCACTGATCCCAGACATAATCTCTTTACCCTCTTTCTAAGACTGACCATGCCCTTCAGTGTTATCAGTGTCTAAATCCAGCTGCATTCTAGATCTGAGCATCATTTGTGTAATAATTCATAATCCTCTGCAAAGGCTAGCTTTTTCTACTACGTCAAAATCCAACTTTGACTCCCCCTCCCTTGTAATACCTCATCACAAACACTTACGCTCTCCATCAGGGCATGCAAAAATAGTGGTGGGAGGAAGTGGTGCCTTTTCAGACTCAAAGGAAATCACATCGTCCTTTTATTGCCGCAGTATTTTCCCGAGACATGAAAACCTCACCAAAAACCACAGTGGAGATTTAGCGGGCCCACAGAGAGGATCCCGCGAGCGATAAGAGAGGATGATGCGAGGGTGCTAATTCCCAAGATAACATTCACAGACAAATCTCTCTTTTGATGTGTTGAAACACAATCAGATTGCAAAAATCTATGAAGCAGAGTTCAAATATAGACCCTGGAGCGACGAGGGAGCAGCTAGAGGGGTATTACAGAGAGATTGTGTGCAAGTGAGGTGAGATAAGTGACTGGGCTTTTATCTTTTACGGGAGTTCATTACATGTACAAATGTTAACAGTCATTTTCATTAATCCATTCCCCTACAGATAATTTCTCAATATAGAAGATATATCTCTTTGCAGCTAAAGTCAAAGTAAAATCTCTATGTAATGCGATGCAGTGACCTTGGGAAATGTTTGCCGAGAAGCAACACATGAGTATTTATACATACATGCAGGCATCGACGCCTACACACAGACACACACAGACGCTGTTTGTCTAATTGAAGGTAACCGAAGGCTCCCTCTCTAAGACAAACTTAGAGAGGGAGGGAGAAGCCCGACGTGTTTCTAATAAAATACTGCAAACAGTGGAAAATGCATGCAGTCTCTCCGTCAGCCATTTTGGAGACAGCTTTATCTTAAAATAGTAGTAACAACACAGGACATTCTGTCTCCCTGTCAGCCATTTTGTTGAGATAACACTAGGCTTCTCTAACAGGCATGGAATAGAGCGGGCAACCTTTCTTTAAAGCATTTTCTAACTGTCATATGCTATCTGCACACTCCTCTATCACATCCTTTTACTCCCCTGCTGCCGTTTCTTTTCTTCTTTTACTATATTTTTGAACGCTTTCCGTCTGTGTCAGAATGGATTCAAACTGGTTGTCTCTCTATTTCTGTCTCTGCATCTCTCTCTCAGTCTCCATGCAGCCATGGCCAAATGTCTCCATGGCAACCCAGACTACCATACTATGGGAAAGGGAATCTGTCCATCTGCTGCTATGTGAAATCGTACATCAGAGAGTGAATGAGTGAGTAGGTGAGAGAGTGACTCAGTCTCTGGTCTGAATGTGTGTGAGTAAGCGAGTGAGGATGACCTCTTGCCCTTCAGCACAACCTGTTCAACTGTACGTCCCAAACTATGTATGATCTTCATGCAGCAGCTGTACTTTTATGGAAGGGGAGTTTTCATTCTGAGCAGTGCCGTGCACAGATGCTCTAGGGGTAGGGGCAGTAATAAAAAAAAGCAGCATTTGGGCAGTAAAGGACACTTGTAGCGACCAGAAAACATTTGAGTCAACCAGAGGACTCTTGAGTGACATTTTGGCTGAGCTGCTTGGGGTGACCATATGACACAACTGAGCAGGGGATCATTTGGGCCAACCATATGTCACTTCTGCTGACCAGAGGGAACTTGAGTCAAGCAAGTTGATCAGAGGACACGCTGTTTGACCAGAAGAGACACGGACCACCCAGAAGATGCTTGGGCCAACCAGAGGACACTTGGTCCAACCTGAAGAGACTTTTCTTGACCAGTGGACATTCAGGCAGACCAGAGGACACTTAAGCTACCAAAGGGCAATTGGACTGTTGGGTTTAACCAAGGACATCTGGGAAGACCAGAGGAGACTCGGGACAACCAGAGGACACCTGAGCTGACCAGTGTGCACTCGGGCTCACCAACGGACATTTGAGCTGATCACAGGGGCACATGGGGCAAACTCAAAGACATTTGGGCCAACCAGAAGCCACTTATGCTGACCTGTCGGCCACTTAGAGATGGACTCTGGGTGACCAGAGGACACTTGGGCTGAGCAGAGGGGCACTTCAGTGTCCCCCTGTTGTGACGTCCAAAAATGAAGCATGAAATATCCTGCTTAAATAAAGATTAAAACAAAAGGAAACTTAAGCGCTGGGAGCAAAAAGGGCAGTGGCGGTCAACCCCCCCCTGGGTGCACACCACTGGATTTACTGTATGCATGCTGTTTGTGTGCACATGTGTGCTTACTGCATGTGCGAGTGTGTTTTTGTTCAGCCTCTTCTTCTTCCTCTTTTTATTAGTATGCATGTAGGTCATGTGGAGCTTTATCCTGAGCTGGGACCGCTGGGACCTGAACGCCTGAAGTGAGGCTTGCCAGTCCAGGTGGGTAAAGCACTGACTCATGACCCACCAAAAATGGGTCAAAGCACAGCGCCTTTCACACTAAATACATTTCTTGCTAATCATTCACACAGATCATTTGCAATTCCCCTGGCTGCTATGAAGTTTATGTGAAGTGTAACCCTACTGTGTTACATTTGAATACTAGGATTTAATTGTTCGTCTTCCTGCTAAGCCATCGCATTAAAAAGCTGAGAATGAGAATTTAGTGCAGGCATGACAAGATGTCAGAGAGGGAAAGAGGGAGTGAAGCATCTGGATGTGCAGCCTGTATCTTGTCCTTAAAAGCACAAGCACCAGGCAAAGCATTTCCTTTGAACTCATGCCACATACTGCAGACCACAACATTACGTGACCTTGTTTTTATCTTTGCTCAGCAGATTGGAAAACAAAGGGATGGGGGGAGTAAAGGAGATTAAAAAAAAAAGAAATGCAGTCTTAAAAAAAAAAAAAGAAAAAAACAGAAATTCACTGAATTGGCTTTGAAATATCCACTCTTGAAATGAAATCCAAAGCTTTGTCCATGGCAGGCCTGTATTTCTCAGTTTGTGGCTTTCATTGAAATGACTCAGCACATGGAGGATACAGCAAAGAAGTGAAGCGGAGACGCAAAGAAAGAGAGAAGATGGTGAGAATAAAACCATACAATACTTTAAGATCTTTAAGCTGTAATTACACTAAAACAGCCTTTGTCCTTCTGCACAGTAAGAGCCTATAAACAGTATGTTTGATATATATATATATGTCAACATATACACATTTTATTTCTAGATGAATCATGAGGGCAGATTTGGTTTCTTACAACAAAATGAAATGACAAACATGTCTCGCAGTGATACTTTCCTAAACGGGGAATGTTTTGTAAAAACACAACCTTTTTATGAATAAGCTGTGTAACATTTGAAGTTCAAAGTATGTCTCGCAATCAATTTGAATCCTCCTCACCCTCTTTGTACTTCAGCCTCCTTCTCAGATGAGTCTACTTCCTGAAGGTGCTGGTAGGCTGGGCCTGAATACTTGGATCCTCCAATCGGATTTAGCCTCCCCTTGGGTATGGGCGGGGTCCTGCGAGGAGCTGACCAATGGGCTGCCCGGGTTCTCTGATCTGGGCTTTGAGACAAGGAACCGCCTCTGAAAAAATAAGATTCAAAACATTCAGGGATGAGTTTTTAATGTAGTATCTGATAGAACCTGCGGTCAGTAATCATCTACTGACATGCTAACTACATAGATAGCTACACTGACGGCTTGTTAGCTTCCAAAGCTCCTCATGAAGTTTCTGACTTTTTCAGTTTCCAAGGACAACTTTGTGTAACAAACCATCTGGCGCATCAGGTTAGACCTCTGGCAAGTAGTTGAAGGAATAATCTCCAAGCCAAGTCTGTATCAATGTATGACCACCATTTGGCACATTCCTGCCTTTAATTGAGACATTTTCTTTTGCATGCAATAAGACAGGCGTGGGAAGCGAGAATGAAAAGTTGACAAAAGTTCCTCTCGTTGAAATGCAAGTTTAGCTCCCAAAAAGGTTAATGGAAAAGGTCCCGCAGTAGAAAAGGGCTACAAGTTCAGAGTGGAGCTCTGTTTAGAGACACATCTTTGGAGGAAATGGTTGATTTGTGGCTCTTAGATAAATCAGTTGTATTACAGTAATTGGAAAGCATGGTGTTCATGTGCATGTCCACTTTGCTTACACACAATCTCTTTAGAGAGATTTGCCAGCAAATGTTTAAGTACATTTTTACTTACTTTACTGAAGAGGCAAATGTCCTCTCCGGGCACTCATTCATATTTAACTCTGCTGTTTGCCTCTAAAAATGGCCGTCTTAGCCATAACAACTGGAAGCTTTGCTTATAGTCAGTCACTAGTGCTGGCAGAGTGTATTAAGGCATTTAAATGAGATATTTCTCAAACACAGAATTACCCTTGGCCAGTTTCTTTTGGGCTAGTTTGGACTGTGGTATCCCAACGCACTCTGCTATCCTGACAATAGTGTCCAAGTCCCTGCCTAAGCTGACGCGATTGCAAACAAATAAACCCTGATCACCCACTAAGAATGTAATTTGTGGTAAGAGCAACAGGCTGCCAGCCAAGTAACCTCGTGATCATCTCAGCTCTTCACAGAGAGAGCAAGAAATAGAGAAAGAAAAGGAGAAAGACAATTCTTGAAGGGGTTTACTCAAAAGAGAAGTGGACTGTGATTTGAAGGTTGTCTGATCGTATTTCTAGTTTGTCTGGGAAAATCTCCTCTCAACGACTGCCTGGATCCCCTTGAAAACAGGTGATTAACCCCCAGCTGCTCTAGTAGAGTAGCTTAGCAGTTAGAGGTAGAAAATCATGGGCGCACTGAGAGGCTGTCAGGCGTGAATGTCTGTAGCTGAACAGCGATGAAAAGGAGCAAAGTCGAAAAAGAGGTATGTGTGCATTCTCACACACAAAACCTGGGGCAGAGGTTAATACGTGAATATATTACTGAAAGAAATTCCTATATACTATAAAACAGAATGCTAATAGGTGTTGTGACGTACCAACCCGATCGGCAGGAGCTCCCTTCTCTTTGGCTCAGATCTGTGAATGTGTTCGTTCTTGTGTATTGTCTCGGAAAATCCCAGCCCTGGCAAAGATGTGAATTCTAACTCTGTCAGAAGTGGGCACTGAAGTGTGTGTTGGAGTGTGTTGCTGCTGATGAACATGCCAATGCCCAGCCAGCTCTAACATACCACTGAGCAGTGTGAGAAAAAGCTTACTGGGATTTACACGTCTGCGCTGGCTCATAAATCTCTGCACATGTGCTTCCCATTTTATCTCTGTCGCATCTCCTCTGTGTTCATGACTGTTATAGATATGCTTATTAACATGTTTATAGCTTTAATTATAATTACTATCATTCTTCCGTAAATCAGCAATTAGCTTTGGCTGCACTGTAATGTGGATAATTCAATTTCTCTCTTCATTGCGTTCCTGCTGATTATAGGAAAGGACACCGAAGTTGCCTATTGTTGGTATAATTTGCATTATTGCTGTTTCCTGCAGTGATCAGAGGGGACAGCTGCATCTCTAGTGTAACATTACACCTGTAATGTCTCTGTGAGTGCAATTAAATGTCATACCTGTGATGTTTTGCGGTGCCTCTGGAGCTGCTGGATGGAGTCGTGGAGATGTTGCAGTGTGCAAAGCTGGACTCACAAACATTTCCCTGGCGAGATTGGGAGGACCGCTTGCAGTACTGCGGAAACAACAAACGAGAACAACAAAAACTTTTGTTGCTGTGGAGGATTGAGGCTACTAACGCATATATAAACACAACGTGGCTCCCACAGTTGTAGTTAACATGTTATACTACCAATGATGATAAAGACATGTATTTTTATATCATGCAATACAAAGTATTCTCTCTCAGAGTAAAACTTCTCCTCCTTCTTATGCTGGATATATTGAGATTTCTTCCTCACACACTGAGAGCCCCGGGTGGGGAGTGTCTACTGCCTTGATTCTGGGAGCTGACTGTCAGACTAAATGGAGTCGAGTCACATCTGTTTCTGCCTTTTACCACCTTCCTCAACATCATTCGTGCCTTTTCAGGGATTGAGGTAGGGAGAGCAGAGGGAGGCTGCTGACAACTTGATCAAATCAAGAGCATTAAAGCTTCCAGTTGTGTCACAAATCTATCAACAATGAAGTGTGGCAACTTCACTGAGGTCCAGACATGCCAATGATGGAGGAATATGTGGCAACTGGGCAAGAAAACAGTGATAGCCTACCTGGGAAAGATTGCTGCACTGTGGAAGTATTTACGATGTTCCACATAAATGGCAATACTCACATATGTTTACCTAATTATATATATAGCCACCTATCATTTAGCAAAGCATCTACTCTTAATGTTAACTTATAGGGTAACTACTAGTCACTCACCAACCTGGGGGTGTGAGCCACCAAAAGGTGTCACAAGAACAAATTGTGAAATGATTAAAGGAATAAGATGGAATCAAAAGCACGTTTCTTCTCTAATCATCATTCTCATCAACTTCCAGGTTTCTCAAAATTATTGAGAAGAGAGAATCACTTTGGTTGAGCTGCTTATGACAAACCTGTGATGTGATAACAGTCTCTATTGCAATGTATACATGCGCACAATTTGCATATCAACGCAGCTCTCTGTTCGATCTCTTCAGTAAGTCTCATCTGCATCAAATAAGGCAGAAATACCATGAAATGAATCATTAATAAGCCCTTTCAAAGCCTGGATTCATCATAGTGGGAAAGTTGATTAGTAAATCCATGCAATTAAGCTCTAAGTGCTTCTGTGTACAGTGAAATATCAAGAAACATTAGGATAAAATGGAGAATTCAAATACGTACGGAGACGGGGAATTAAGTGTCCCAAACACAGCCTGTATGTGTAACCAGGAAGGATGTCCTTTATACAGTTTACAGTATCATTTGGCTTGTAATATCTAATGTTTGTTAGTTCACATTGTAACGTGGTCTTGCTGTGGTCCACCTCCTGTACTCTGAAACAAAAGTCACGGCTGCTCTTTCCTCTTTTACGAAGGAGCCACTCTTGTGATTTCTGACCAGATTTATCACACGTCCTTCATTTTGTTCAGAAATGCATTGTTCCTATAATAATGCTGTATATCTTTCTCTTTATTGCTTTCCATCTCTTTTGAATCTTTTTCTCATCCACATTGATCCGTCCTTCGCCACCTCTCCTTCCATTCTGGTAGCCACCATGACAGGAGATCTAAATCAGCACTACCGTGGTACTATGTAAGTCCCACGCTCCTCCTTTTAACTCTCTTTCGTGTTCGTCCCCATCTCCGGAGACACAAATATGCGATGAAACAAAACCGTTCTTTGTTGTGCACTTCACGACACGGTTGACAAGGTAGACTGACTCAGTTGTACGGCAGCAAAGATCTGCTGTGAACTCCTCAAAAGAACACAGGACAACACAAGAAAGGGTTTTTAGGCTTTCAACTTTAAAAGCTTTAAAGATGCAAGGAGAATTGTGCTGGTTTGATTTCTTATCTATTACACAAGCCTATCTGTGGTTTGCATCTATCTGGCAGTGACAGTTTTCTCTTCTCAGCATTATCTCAGCATCGTCTAGACTTGTGTAACATAAGGTAGGAAAGCAATTTCTTGCTCCAAAGTACTTTTATGTCTTTTCTTTACACAAAGTTCTGAGTTTGATGTCTGACTAACAAGGTTGTCACTGACGCAATCCCTTTTGAGGGCCCTCTGCAGGACACCAGCCTCATTAGTGTCACACATACTGCCATGGTTATGTGACCATTCAGAAGTTTGACGGCTGATTTGTACTTATGAAACCATAATACACTTTCTTTCTTAACTTGAACTGATACTGTATATGGACTACCATCTCCACTGAAGCAGGAATGTAGATTATCAGAAAACAGGTTCATTTAGAAGGTGTTAGCTTTATACTTACGTCTGAGTTGCACTTTTACCCTGAAATCGGACCCTCATTTACCTCATAAGAAACGAGCGCTTAACCTGCAGTGTGTCTCATGTGTTCAGACACTGCTCACCCTGTCATAAGTTGGAATCAGTCCATGCTGCAAAGTCGACATTACATTTGCAAGAGTGCAGCTTCATCGATTTTTCAGGGGGAAATACGATGATACTTAAATGCAGCAGTTTGCTTCTTCACAAATTTAAGGTTGGCCAAATGTCTTTGCGGAATGAAACAGATCATTGCTGAAGATATTCTTTAAATGTTGCGCTCATGAAGGTGCTGTGACATTTAATTGCCTTTACATCTGATACAAGTCTTCTGACTGTCATATTTTCTTGAAACTTCAGGGAACGGCTCTGACAGGCTCAAAATATTAAGAAACATCAGAGGTCTGAATAATTTTACAGTTATTTGTTGGTTATCTGGGTCAAATTAGCATTAAATAGGCAATAGGCATTAAACTACAGGGAACACTGCAATGATTTTGAACTTGACCCATATGAGGGACTAAAAGTCTGCTGCTTCAATTCTTTAATCTGTCTCTTTTTTGGAAGTGCAGTTCAAAGTCACTGGACCACCCCTTTAACAATGCACTGGGTGAAATTGTAAGATAAAAAACAATGTTAATGTACTGTAAAAATGTATTGCAAACTGTTGTATCTCATCTCCGCTCACTCTCAATGCACATCCAAGCTGCTAATTGATACAGAAGCTTCCAGTGAACAGCTGTTCTTCTTATTTTGTGATATAACAGAAAATATGAAGTTGAAACAGTGGGACATCACACCAAAAAGTGGGTTATTCAAACAGGGAACTAGTAGCGCTCGCATTTGCTGTTAATTCACGATTAAGAAGATATGGATGGTAGTTGCCGCTGCTAGTCGTACCTGAAGGAATGTCCAAGTTCACTGACTTAACAATGCTTTGCTTTTACAGTTACAGACAGAAAAAATCTTGTGTTTAACTTATTTAACTATTATAGACGAATAAAGAGATCCGTCTACCAGCTCAAAGAGGGAAAAGCCCTTTCAATCTGTTAACGCTGACACTGTGCGGTTCAGCGTCCATTTTGTTGCAGTTTGAAAACAGATTTAGGCTTTTAGAAAGACTGCTCAAGGAAAAACCGAAAACTGTGTGCATGTGTCACACAGCAATGCTGACTGTTTATAGAGGTCATTAATATAAATGTAATGTTTTCTCACACAGCTGCAGGCAAAGAAACTCTGTAGCTCCATAAACGTGCACAGATACAACGGGCAAAAGTAATCATTGCTTTGACAGTGACTTCATGCCGAGTCTGGACATTTGTGGAGCAAAGGGAGCATGTAATGGAGTATATTCGTGTGTGTGTGTGCGTGTGTGTGTGTGTGTGTGTGTACTGTAATGGATGTCTTAATCTCTGAGATAGGGACTAGCATACACCGTATGCCTCTGGCACTGAGTTTTTTTTTTTTTACATTGACAGACTATCCGGAGGGAACCAGGAGATGATTTTTATGATTTGTGCAGAGATGCTGCATCAATAACTGCTTTACAGCATTATAAACACACACACACACACACACACTCGGACCTAGGCTTAGTAGAGTGGGCTCAGGGTAGTTTTGTTCATGATAGAGACAAAGCATTTTCAATTATGCGGCAATGACAGACAGACTCTGTGGAAAACCTGTGGAATACATGATAGGGTGGTAAAACTGATTGATAGAGAAAGACTCAGGCAGAGCCCCTCTTTAGTTCACTGCTTAATCAAATACTTCCAACAAAAGGCCCTACGGTGCTAATCAGAAGTGCTCATTTCCTATGACAGGCCACTGCTGGATAGCTCTGCTGCCTTCATCATGACCTATCCGATTACATCCTCCTGACACCCGGCTATTCATATTTGTCCTCTGAGGGAGACATGACACAGAGGCCTTTATTTCAAGCACCATGCATGCAGTTTATCCGAGTCCTAATGTACTGTGAACAGCACATCCTGGGCTTTCTAGTGATGTAACACACAAGGGGGTATGGCCAACAAAGCACATCTTCTGCCTTTTCAAATTTAGAGCAAACATATTTTATGGCAGCAAGGGAGTTAAGTGATCATATATACATACATATATATATATATATATATATATTGTTTTATTCATGAGAGTTTTAACAATATTCTATTAACATTTTAGAAGTGTATGTTAATTTTAAGCCTTTCAAACACATTTTAACCCGTGTCCTTTGTGGGGGACAGTAGGACTTGCTTCTTCTTATTTTCAACCATTTTCCACACTTATGGAAACATGAGGCAGAAAAGATTTAGTTAAAAACTGTTGAGGGCGAGCCAGGCAGTAGAGCAGGTTTTCAAATGTGTTTTGTATTTGTTTCTAATATTCATCAAATGAGAATTAATTAAAAAGAAAACGTATTATTTTATCATTGCCTTGTAATGTACTTTTTGTGGAAGAAATTGACCCGATTTCCATAACAAGGGACATGTTATAAAAAAAATTTGTGATATGTTTCTTACATCCCGATTGCTTAAATGATGTAAAACATTATAAATATTTAAAGTTTTTTTCTTCTGGGTCTCAGGAGGATATGGAGTGTTTATCTACATGTACGTGCGCTTAAAAAAGTAAAAATCTCTAATCCTATCTAAAGTTAGATTCGAAAAATCAAATGGGGATTCTTTGGAGAAGAAATGCTACAGAAATGTAACAAAGAGTGACACATTAGTGCGAGTGCATGTTCCTTAAACACCGCTGACCCTGTGCTTGTTGCTCTGTGTTCAAAAATGTTGGTAATTGATTGCCTGCAGACAGAAATCAATGTGATTCTGGGTGCGTAGGCACAAAATAAACAAATACAATTAATTTGCAAGTAAGTTTCCCAAAGGCTCTTGTAGAAATTAAATAAATAAAACAAGATTTAAAAGCAACATTTATACACAAAAGATCAGGCTTGTTTTTCTCAACAATACATTCTGTAGCGTCAGTAAACAATAATCAGTAATTCATGAGCTAGTGCTAATAGAGCAATTAGCCAACTTGGAGCCAAAGGACTGCTTTTAAATTCTTTTCTATAATATTTCAATATAATGCGGCTCTATTGTTTGATCAGTTGTATGTTATTTCATTCCATCCTATGTGATCAATCGATTTGCTTATTGGAATACGTACCTTTGAGAGTTTGAGAGTCTAAAATGGAGGAAGCTGTTGTAGCGTATTAGCTGTGTTTCTCCATCCACTTTTATCTATCCTCCTCTGTCGGAGTTTAAACTGCTCCACTGTTTCAGACACTCGTGAGACAGGAATCAATAGTGCAAATATGACTCTTAAACAGACTGTGTGAACTTATCGTCTTGTTAGAGACAACCCGACAGTTAGCAAGCTAGTGTGGAGTGCTATTGTGACCACGATTGTCACCATATTCCTGTTTCAGTTACAAGCTACTTCAACAACTAGCTCTGCAAAACATCACATGGCTTCTAGCACTGTTTGGCCTTGAGTTGCAAATGCAGCAAAGACAGAGTGAACGAAAATCAGGGGGTCAATGATCACAAAGCATACCTCTTATGTTATATTGTATGTTCTGAGTTACAGGAGGCATGAATGAACATTTTGATATATATATTATTTATATAGACCGTTTAACTCGTCCCACTCTGGCTGGCCAAATGCACATGCATTATAAAGTCTCAAAAACTCTAAAAGAAGCATAAAAACTAAACTGTGTTTGAAAAGGATATTACAAAGCTGAAGTGAAATGATAAAGTACAGTGACCCATTTAAAGTTTGAATGAAGTTCCCAGCTGCAAGAAGAAAAAGAAGGAGTTCAAAGAGCAGTAGGTTTGAACATCCCATCGACTTCCATAATAAGTAGGAAAAGATTATGAAAAATATGAAAGATACAAAAGTGAAAAGTAACAGCAATAGTGTCAGAAACAGATTGTGTGACTGTGTGTTTGAAGATGTGAGTTTCAAGTTAAATGTTTGCACATGTTTTAGTTGAGTGCCAACAAATGAATGTAGAATAATAAAGATCAAGAAGAACATAGGTGTGATTGGTCTCAGTACATAAAATAGACCCCCTCCCTGACAGGTTGATAAATGCACATGAATCCATTTGCATGTGCACAAATAACTGTTAGTCTTTGGTTTACAGTTTGTATCTGAACAGTACACAGTACGTTTAGGTTAAAATTTAATATATATATTTATATATATGTTTACATATATATATATATATATATATATATATATATATATATATATATATATATAATTTACATCTAATGGCTGCACAATTTGTCTTAAATATAAATGTTACTCCTGTAGAATGATAGTCTATATAAGTCTAAATAATGTGTACTTGTAGATACTCTTTTCTGCACACATTCAATGCAGTATAATTACAGTAAAGTTAAGTCCGTGCATCACTTTGATGAGAGCATTTCCAGTTTTATGGCATATAAGATCTAAATCCATGTAGAAGGTTGGATTGCTGCCATTCCCTCTTCATTAGAGTTTGGGAAGCAGTTTGTTTGTCTTTGGCAGAGCACCCAGCTTGAGGGTAATATGAGGAGGCACACCTGACACACCATCTTCACAAACTCCAGATTTTACAGATTACTTTCAAGCTTTGGTTGGGCTCTGTCTCCAAGCTATATCTAAGATATCTGAACCGTTTGTGAACTGAATCTCAAGATCCTCAGGCAAGAGCACCTTTATGTCTATTGAACATGTGCAACAGAAAGCTGGATCATGATGCTTGTAGGAAAGGTAGGCCTATGTGAAGATACGTGAATATGAAGCTACAAATATTATGCTATCGCTAGTTAGCTTAGCATAGCATCATTTCCCGAAATATCGCTTCAAAGGCCTGGTCAAGTGGAAGCACCAAAACTACTTGGATAAGGTCTGAGAGATTCATGGTTGTAAGAAACACTGAAAGTAATCACATATAGTTTTAAGCTGTTTTGTCAAATGACCAATGCTGGACAGTCTTGCTCTTATTCTGATTGGCCAGTTGAGGACAAATCAGGGAAAATCAGGCCAAAGACTGACTGTCAGCTGTACCATGAACTGCCACTGTGAATTGTAATTATCTCTACTTCATGGGTCTCACATACAGAATACACTGTGATTCATCCATCTTGTGTATATTAATGTGTTTATGATGGATAGAGTCCCTCATGCATACAATACATGTGCTTTTCTTCATTGTAAATTCAAATCATGCCCTTGGAGGATTTATCCAATAAAGCTTTATGTCAAACCTGTGTATATTAGATTGGTAACTTATAATATAATAAACATGTAAAATGGTTAAAGCTACAGTATGCCCAGTGGTGCACAAATGCGTACACTCCCCCAAGGCGATGGAAGATGTGGATTTGACAGACATTCAAATTAAGGTAATGTTTTCCATGCCAGCTACTTCAGAGACGCACATCTGGGAGAGATGCGATGACAAAGAGCGCTGAGAAGATGATGAATGACATCGCTAGCCAGCACCGCGCTCCCAAACCACTGAACGATTGCTCACTCAAAGACCTGTGAGCCTGATGCGAGTGGCCAGGTGGAGACGGGAGTACACACTGATTCATATGCAGCTAAAAACTGCAGGGGGGTGATGAATTTTATGATAGATGCTAATACTCTGAGGTGTTCTATGTGTACCGCATATGTCTGATTTGTGATAATCTCTTCAGGGGCACTGCTACCAGATATCAAATTGTGAATGTTCGAAGCAACAAAATATTTATAATTTGTGCTAATGGCACATGTATTGAATGTTGAAAAAGGTTGTTTTCCTGGGTGGTGCTGTATCATTTCAAGATGGTCTCTGTATATGTACATGTACGGGCGTCCTTCACTAAAAGGCAGCACAACAGCAGTCACTCACCTCATGCATTTGCAGGTTGGTGTTAGGGGCCCTCATCTTGGCATCCAGGACATTATGGGAATTAGCTGTGTAGTTTTTCAAGCTGCGACTCTCCTTCAGGTGGGCCTGGAGCTTCTCTCTGCGCCTCCTAAAGAGAAAGAAAAAGGAATTTATTTCAGGAGGGCTTTGACCACTGTCAGCTAAATTACTGTGAATCCTGTGTAGGCCTGCAAGTTGTCACCCCAACCAATTAGTATTTGATGTCAATGATTATTTAATCCTTAAGTGGTGTTGCGGTAACAGGTGGCTTTGAGTTGCTAAAGGATAAAGATTCTGCTGCTCTCCAACTGGCTTCTAGTAAAACACGTGTTCCTCAGTGTCACAATTATGTTCTGCAATCAATGTTCCCACCAAGTTCCACCTGCAACTAACTAATCTATTATTTTGCTCTTATTAATTCAAAGCAGGAGCGTTGGGACAAACAGCTACTCACGACAAGTTTGAATAATTGTGACAGTTGCAGTGTCTTTGTTTCAAGATGTACAATGTCACAGATGTGCTGTTCAGGGTCCTGTGGTCCCTAACAAAACAGTACAGAACATGAAACCAAGCCAAAACCAGTCCTAATCAGGCTATCTATCTCCTCAAGTCAATAACTCTGTCGCTACTCTGCTTCTTTAAACTATAGGAAACAGAATAAAGCATTTAAGTTTGTTTTTAATGTTCAAATACAACATGACATTATGTACATTTATTCATGGGCCTTTATCCTACTTTACCTTTCTAACTATCCTTGATATCCGCTCTCGTTCTTATAAAGGACACTGGGGACTATCTGCAGGATTTTCTTTCAGTTTTTAGACATACATATGAAAAATGAGTCAGTGTCCAAGGAGAATTGCATTTCACTCTCAGGCACTTGAAGACAGAAGAGGAGATGAAAGTGAGCTATTGACCAAAGGAGCTTTCTATCTATACCTCTCAGTCTTTCCTCCTCCAGCAGTAATAATAAAGACTTATAACAAAGTAGTATTCCTGTTTATATGATGTACCTTGACTCCAGTTTATCATTTCTGTTAAGAGGCTTTGAATCTGGACTCTTCATTTCTCAGATGTGCCGTCACTAAACTGGTTGAATCAGAATGCTTTGTGATATCGACTGCAAAGATACTGAATGACTGAAGTCCATTGACAGGAAAAGTAATTAGTTTGACCATGATCTTGCATAGACGCAGACCTGACTCATAATCACGTTAGAAGAAGTGGAATAATTAGACCTCGTGGAGCAGGAAGTTGTAATCTGATTTCTCCCATTCATCTGAAAGAAGCTCTTCTGGTTTGTTTTTCCGACCAGTGTACATTACATGCTCTTAATCACTACAGCACTAGTTACCCAAGCTTGTGCCATTACACTGCAAGTCTTTTTTATCACGACTTCATCCTGTTGTGCTCATTATCAGATACAGACAATGAAGCCTTTACAGTTCCTGTCTAGGAGACTCTCTGCTGAATGACGGCGATGTAATAAAGTGTTTACAAACAGCCTCATGGTAAGCTCCTGTCCTCTCCACCTCCGTGGCACTTTAATTATATTTTCTCAGAGGACGGCTGCGACACTTGGCACACGCTACTTTTGGAAAAAACGTTGAAAGGTCTATTATCTCTTCTAAAGCCTTGACACTATCGGGTGGTTTATTTAATGCTTTGGCATTAAAAACGGTATTCTTCCTCTTTATGATGGAGGCACGTGCTTTTGCTGCAAAAAATAGAATAAAATCAGACTTGTTTGAATGATGTCTGTAGTCTCCAACATCGCCAACGTCTTGTAACCAATCTGATCTCCTGTAGCGACAGTTGATCGGGGAAACCTGCGTGTTATTATGAAAGGGTCTAAGAGAAATACCTAATACCATTTTGTATTCGGCAGAAAGCTCAATCTCACAATCTCACAGGTCATGTTGCTCAAAAATTGGTCAGCACCCACTCATTAGGCCTCGTTAGGCCTTTTTAATTAGAATTATAGTACTGGTCATGCTGGTATGTCTTATAATGATTTTTGTCAGATACCTTTATAGGAAATGAATAAAAGAGAGATACAACACAGCTCCTCTGCCAGATGAACTAGGGACGCTGCAGCCAATCGTCTTCACCCCTCAACCACAGGGGCGCCCCCCCGTTAGTGTTCCTAGGAATTACGTCCATATTGGAAAATGATTTCTTTCTTTATGAACCAAGGCAGATTGATCGAGGCAGGGTGTGGAGGTCGGGGCAGTGAAAATCTAAATGACTGATTATGAGGAATTTGAGGAGATAGACAACATATCTGTGTGTTAATGCAGTGATGCAATCTTTTTAACGAGTAAAATGAAAGCAGCTATTTGTTGTAATACTACTAATTAGTAGAAAAGAATATGTTTTAATACAGTCCAACTCTGACATGAATAATGAGTAGTCTGCCTGTATTTGGACAATTACACATTAGCCATTTTTTGTCTCTGTACTACAGCATATTGTATTTTAGGTTAAACAATGATTATGAGGTTAAAGTGATGATGATCCTCAGGTTAACTTGTTTACATTCATATCAGATGAACTGTGGAAGAATTTTAGAAGACAGAATGTAATTAGACAAGTTGACAAAAACATGTAACTTATATTTGGTACTGGGTGAGTTTTTGAGGTCCACAGGCATCAACAAACACTTGGCATCTTCTCTGGTGATGCTCGGTCTGTACTGCAGCTTTTTGCCTTCAGGCTGGTCTTCAGAGAGCGAAACACATGATCACTTGGACTGAAGTGAAGTGACTGACTTGGAGGATCAATAACATTGAACAGTTTGGCCCTAGAACTCTTTTAGGCGTCCGTGTTTGTGTATTTATCGTGTCCTGTAATTGGGGAACTATGCATATGAGTCACCAAACATGGATGTGAACACCCTAAAACACTTTTAAAGCTTAAAGTCAGAGCTTTAACCTCATTGTCAATGTGTTGGAGGAGAGACAGAAAGGCAGAAAATGAGTCACTCTCCAAACACTGCACTGCATGTTGCCCTTTAAAGAGCAATGAATTGAAAAATCATTTGTCTTTCATTTAGCTGTATTTCTGTGGGGGTCTTTTTTCGCTCAGAGTGAGAAAACCTCTGACTTTATCTTAATTCAGGTCACTCAGATCTGCATGAACACTTCCTCCTGATCTGTATGCATCTTCTCCATTGAACAAACTAGTTCCCTGACTCAATTAGGGATTCAGTGAAAGCGCCTGTCCATCATGCCTTGATCCGATTATCTTGTCGTCAGGCTGCTCACTCACTCACATCATTATATTACAGAGGGAAGCCTATGGAATTACAGTACGATCTCTCACAGCCTACTCCACGGTCCACATACCCTGATTGACAGACTACCGGATATTTGACCCATCCTATTGAGGACGTAGAATCTTTCCAGGCAAGCTATGCAAAGTTCTCACAGCCGGGAATGGATGTTGGCCATTAATATACCAATTAATCAGCACACACAGCGCATGCATTGCTGAAATATGCAGATAGGGAGAGAGGGACAGACAGGAGAGCGAGAAAGAGAGAGAGAGAGAGTGCAGGAGGCACATGAGCTGACCTTTGGGTTGTAATGGGCTATGAATATGTGTGTCCACATAATGAGATTTACAAATAGTTGCAAATACGCGGTCTGGGATTTTGTTCAAAATGTTTGATGCCTCAACATGTTCCATCGGCCTTCACTAAATTAACAAAACGTCTCCTTGGGCATTTCGTCTGCCCGCACCCAACAGGGCTTATAACATTCTGCTTACTTTAGGACTTATGGCAGATTTTACCATAAATATTATCAAAGTAAGTCTGAAAGTTTGAAAATCTTTGGAGCAACTTTCAGCAAGAAAAAAGAAAACTGATAGTTGGGATGAAATTACATGTCACTGTAACTAATTTACCTGTCAGTATATTCATGAGAAAATTCCATATGTTACATTTGTGCATGGCTAGAAAAACAGAATCCATCAAAGTGTTGGATGAAAATGCCCAATTATAGTCCCCGAACTTTGTGTGTGTGTGTGTGTGTGTGTGTGTGTGTGTGTGTGTGTGTGTGTGTGCCTTGCCGTTGTTGTGTCAAAGTCTCTTTGCATATGGATTTGTGTTTCCTCTTACCTTTACCTAAACCAAACCTTAGCCGTAACCCAAACCGTTCCTTATTGCACAGGAAAAGTGTGTGCATGCAGCTACAGTAAGACGATTGTCTAAAAACTTATACTGTGTTTTTTGGGGGTTTGTTTAAAACTATATATGCTTGTCTGGTTGATTTTGTTGAAGCAATGTCACAACATTCCCCTTAGATATTAACTTGTTGAGCACAATGTCATCACTTTCCATAGGAATGGTGTAGATTGTGTGAAACTGGAGCGACGTCCTGAAGATCAATACAAGCTGCATTTAAAACTGTTCATTTCCATATAAACTGTGTTTGTCCTCTCACTTGTTGCGACAGTAGAGGGCCATACACAGGGTTCCCAGGAGGCTGATCGCCATGGCGATGGATGTGATTGACAGCACCTGTCTCTTGTACACCTCTTTGCTCTCTGTAGGGAAACAAAACAGAGGAAGGAGCCACATTAATGTCTGAACGGCACACAGTCACAGACGACCTCCATATCTAACAGCATGTGTGTATGAGAGACATAGAGGAAGGTAAAGATGTGGGTTTTGTGTGTAAATGTGTGTGTATATCTGCCAAGATCCCACAGCCAATATTCACAGAGACAGAGAGTAATAGCAATCTCACAATAACACATAATTAAACACGGTTTTGAGGTTTGTACTTTCCCACGTTTAATTTCTAATATGATTGTTTGCGGCTCCCAAACAGCCATTTCAAATCATCAAACAACCAGTTGGGTGCAACAGCTCTCTGGGGCTTTTTCATCTGCCTAGAAGATTATTTCCTGTATAAGTTTAATTACTTTTGTGATAAATAAAGTGAATAAAACTGAAATAAAATAACAACTTAAAGCCCATTTACAATGCACAAACACCTATTTACAATTCTCCAGCAACACCTGCTATTCTTAGTTACCACACAGCCTTTCAGATCATTTTATCAGCTCTACCACATCGAGTAATGGTCCAATAGACGCCGACTGCTTTTGAAATTGATGCCACATGTAATGAAGCTTGAATACATGGAGACAAGAAGAGTTATGGCACGAACGGACGCCATTAGTGGAGAAAAATGGAAGCTGTCTTGTTTGCTACGAACAAGTAAATCATAGTTGCCTTCAGATACATTAATAGGCAATCAATCAAGTTTTATTTAGCGAGGCTCAGACCTTGGAAAAGCACGGAGATGACACAAGGTTCTGGAATTTTACATTGAAGTGATTGAGACAAATTTTTACTGCGGATGGGTTTGAATGGCCACTTTAGTACAAAAAAGATAAAGTTCTTTACAGCTGCTTCCTCAGTGCGTAACCTGAGAAAACCACTGCCGGGAGCTGCAGAATACAATCACAACCTCCTTAGCTACAGAGCAACACAACTGCAGCCACTGCGTCTTGCTCAAGGGCATCCTGACGGCAGCCGATGAGGGACAGTGTTACTAATTTATGACCGCATCAAGATTTTCAAGCCTGTCTGGGAATTCAAACCAGGAATTGCTCAGCACAAGCGTTCCGCTGTAGCCTTTAAGCTACTGATGCCCACACAGACACTGTATAACCAGCCATACATGCAGTGTATCATACATAATGCTTGAAATAACTATTGGTGCTTTGTCAGTGCATCTTTTCCTCTCGTCTGCACTTCTATTTCTCTCCCTCCATCTATGTGTAAGTTATGTTTAGGGCCAGCGTTGTTTTGATGCCGCTAATCAGCCTGAGTCATCACATTGGCTCATTGGCTATAATTATATCATTAGAGGGAGCTGGGGGCTGTCCTACGGGAGCACACTGAGGTCGGTTGCAGGGAAGGCAAAGAGACAGACAGGCAGAGCGGGAGAGGAAGACAGTGAGAGGGATGGGGAAATATAAAAAAAGGAGACATGAGGAGGAATGAGATAGGGAGGTGCAGAGGGGAGGCAGGATGTTGGTGTAGAATTCCTGATACAGATTTTTTTAAACGTAAATACAGGGCTGATACTGCATACTGATCTGATACCTCTGCCCTTCTTCCCCTTTTTTGATTAGACTAAAACATAGCTCCTTCTTTTATATCTTCCGTGCTGACATTATGCAGGAGTCATTACACTTCACTCTCCTTACTGTACATAGTGTTTTGCATCCTCCCATTAAACGTCTGTATACCTAAACTGATCACAACTTAAATATTGTACTTCCATTAAGTTGGGGGACTCAAAAATGCTCAAAATCGAAACAGAAGAGGACAAGATATCCCGACATTCCCCATAATAGAACCAATAGCATCTTTTCATTTGGCCCTTCCTGCCTGAAACTTCACGCCCCCAGTTTTTTTAGACTCTAAGTCGAGATAACCCTAACCCACCAGGGTTAATTTCTCAGGCTTAGAGAGCTCTCTCCGGAGCCACACAGGCCGTAATATATAACTGTTTAGTGTCATGCTCATTGTTGAGCTTAGAGATAGTAGTTTGACAGAGTTGTAGGTTTGTAGGATGTTGTTGTTGTTATGTTATTATATTTTCAGCCAGATAGTGACAAGGAAACAGTACTCAGTGTGGATTGGTCATGTCTGGCTGACACCCTATTTGTCTGATAACAGTATCAGCGCTGATAATGACTCTGTGTATCAGAGGAGACTGTCCTCCCGAGAGAAATGACGGCATCAGTTGTTTCAGCCTAAAAGCTACATATGTTTATCTTCAAGGCCTCTTTGACACGAGAGACTGCTTCACGTAAGTATTCTAACCCTAAACAAATCGTTTTTTCTGCCAAAACCTTACCAAACCTTAACCATAGTGTGTCAGATCAGAAAACGGTTTTAGTTTTGCAACAGTGATTTGTAACCGTTTTGGAAGGCATTGAAAAATGATGTATCCTGCCTGCCAGCATAAGTTTAGAAAACAGTTATATGTGTGATTCTGGAGGGCAATTACAAATGATGAATTTTGTTATTAAGTTTGGCAGACTAGTATCAGAATGATGCTCCAGTGTAAGAGGGAAGGTGATGAAGGAAAGGGAGAGGAGTAGAAAGTTTTCATCCATGTTTTTATGTGCAACTTTCATTTTGTGCAAGAAAAGGATAAAAACACTGCAAAAAAGTGTTTCTATGGTTGGCTGAGGTGGAAAAGATGCTACTTAGACACTGTGAACAAACAAAACGTGATGGAAACAGATTTCTTAAAATAAAATATGTTGTTGGGTAAAAAAAAAAGGTGGAATTTGAACTTGGGATGACTTCATCTTGCCCTGTCTGCAATACTAAGTTCACATACAAACACAAGCAGAAGTTTCCTGCACTGTAGTCAGGGGGGGAAATATCACATACAGTCAGACTTAAATGTTATATATGCATGTAGCATGCTTGGTGTGAGGCCAATCATAAATATGTTCAAGGGTAGGTCAAGAAGTACTTCAGCCTCCCTTCTACCCTCCCACGTCCTTGTTTGGACACACCTCCTGTTTGCACAAACACACTCTCTTGATGTGAATAAATCATACGGCTCAAGAGAGGAAAAGCATGTTCATGTTTCCATCTGTGGGGCCGTGAGGTCACATTTTTCTGTTTATTTCCACTTCAAACCTCCAGTTCTGCCCTGCAGAGCCCGGCTGGTCGCTTAGTTACAGCAACATTATAGAAAAATATGATTAATATTTTACACTAAAGGTGGTAGCAGGAAAGAGAGAAATCAATAAGTGATGGAGTAAGTGGTGAAATACGCTTGCCTTATATACAATAAAGATTAAAGCTTTAAGCCTCTAGTTTAGTGTGCTATTTGTGACTTGTATTGCTTGATATAATACCCAAACACACACATATATATATATATATATATATATAGTACTTGCTAAGTGTTGATACAACACATCAGGCCTATCCTTGAGTATCTCCAGTCCGTATATCACTGATAAGAAGGAAGCAAAGAAATCTCTCTTTCTGACAACAGAGCTACAGTCATCCATAAGTCAAACTATTAAAGGGTCAGCTCAACCACATTTCAAGTAAAGAAGGTTCTTATTACAGATTTCTGGTTTTCTTTGCTCAGTTAAAATATCTGTCTCCTGATATCTGCCACCACTTCAATTCAGTGGAAGTGAATGGAAATGTTTTTGCTCAAATAACTGAAAAACAATATCGAGATCCTCTCCAGTTGCTATTTTCTGAGGAACTATTTTCTACTGAAGATTGACAGTGAGTGTATTGGGACGGCAGTAGAGCTCTCTGAGACAGATATCTCAAAACCTGGCCAAATGAAACTTTCTGCCTGTCTGACACCACTTTCCCACTTTTTCTTTAGAAGGATGTTGTATTGTCATATGCTATAAATACAGGAATCTCCAGCTCTCTGTCATCGCAAAAGAATACAAACAAACTCTTGCAAACAATTACAGTACAGTCAAATAGTTGGTGACAGCACAGACACAGATACTCACACACAGACATAAACAGAGGTGACTAAAGTCTGGCGACAGGCTGAGGTGGCATTTTGACAGCGTGTCTCTCAGGCACGCTGACTCTGAGCCCTGGTGAGAGGGCTTAAGTCTGCATGATGGGGCTCATGACATATAAACAGAAACAGAGGACACAAACATGCACCTGGCAGTGCTCCAGCACATTGGTTTCCATCATTATCAGATTTTTCTGTATCAGAGTTTGTGATCTCGACCCTCATGTTAGGGCTCACATTCTGTCATTGTTCCCTTATTCTTGACTGGGTTTCAAAATCATCATCATCATCAAAAAAAAAGAAAGATTTTTCTGCTTACATCTAGGCAGCATTAGGATATGTGATGTCTTATTTAAATCACAGGCAGTGCCAGGTTTGTGAGTCATTCAAGGATTTTTATCGAATGTTTTGGACATATGGACGAGTCAGACTGCTGGCAGGCACTGACACCGTCAAAGTCTGTTGCAGATATTAGGTTATGGTTTATTAAATTGTGTTGCATTTGTACAATTATGAATTCAAATGCGGCCTCTCGTTTGAGGGCAGTAAAGTTTAATGTTTAGTGGCAGCGCATTGGAATTGGTTCAATGTTGACATAGTGGCAGAATTCAGATGAATGATGGTGAAGGACTTCAGAGGTCAGTTTTGGCTGACTGTTACACAAATATTCATAGTAGCATATAAGCTAAGTTAGATCCTTAATCACAGCTAAGCATAATGTTATTTCAGATCAATACAGTTTCAAGTTCTGTTAAGATCTGCAGCCTCCAGTCAGATCAAGTATCATCAACCCGAAGCACAGCTCACTGCTGCTTGAAAATAAAATCCCCAGAAAAACACTGAGTCAGATGTTATCTTTAAAATGTCTCTCTTACAAGTTCAGATGGGGTCGTTGTGACGTTTCATTCCTCAAGTATTAATAATAAAGTACTAACATTTCCACGACTGATGACGACGCGTGGAATTCATCAATTATCCAGCAATCAGTATGTTTAAGTGTGTTGTATTGTAAAGGCAGCACATGATGCTAAAATACAGGAAGCTTTCATGACACATTCGTAATTAGTAACCTGCAGCCTTTGTCATTTGGGTTCAGCAGCAAATGAGAAACATCAAAATAATAATCAGTTTCAGGCCTGATGTCATATTCATAGATTTTTCTACAGGGAAACAGAAAATATCTGGTTGTTATAATTTACAGCCACATTATGGAGACCTACTGTCTTATTTCTTATCATTTATTGAATCATGTTATTCTAAATTATTCAGTATCTCATCATGTTTGTCGGACACTAATATTGATTTTAGCAAGCTTCATATTTTTTCCTCTATTGTGTCAAGTGCCTGCACTTATACTGTAGTTAGTCAGCAGTGAGTTTTAGATGAGTTTTTCTTATATGGTAAACTGGAAGTGTAAGGATGGCTGGATGAGGCTGTCATGGGCACTTCTGGTAAATTGCACATTGTCAGCAGTTACTGTTTACCACCCTCAAACAAGAGGCCTGTATCTCCTGAGTGTGACATTATAGACAAAACTGTGCCACACTGGGTTTGATGCCCAGACCGGGCTTGGGGTTAACCAGCGTGGACTTCAATGTGGACTTAAGGGTCCGATACCAGCTCCGCTCTGTATATCACATGTCCCTGTCTGTTCCAAGCTGAGAGTGACAGGAATGGCTGAATGAGAGGAATGACATAACAAGCGCAGGGAGAGATCAGAGGCCACAGACAGAGAGGGATGGCATTCTCCAGTGAGCATTAGACTTCTTATGTGCCACGCAGACTGCTGATGGGGGATAAAACCTTTATTTATGCTGGTCTGCTGTGGTAGAGTAAGCATGCTCTCACGGTCCTTTCTTCTAGTACTTAGATGGCTTTATTCGCCCATCTACATACGGAATATATTGAGGTGACTTGGGCTATTGTTTCAGTGAGTAATTTTCTCTCTTTCCTTCTACAGTATCTTTCTTTCTTTTCCTCTTCTTACATATTCTCTCTCGCTCCACGGTCTGGAAGAGGTTATCCTCACCTTCACTTCCTTCTGAGACCTCTGTAACTTGTTGGTATTAGTCAGCACTCACAGTGCTGCTGCTCGGCTTCTCACTGGCACCGAAAAGAAAGACAACATCACCCCTGTGCTGACTTATCTTTACTAGCTTCCAGTGTGGGATTGAACAGAATTTAAAACATATTATTTTTGTATGACACATCTTGTGCCTCAGACCTTTTAACCCCTTGAATCTCCTCCAGGTTTCTGGTCATCTGAGACAATCTGAAGTGAAGCTGTTGGCTGTTCTGTGGTGTAGGCTGAAACACTAGGGGGGTATCAAGCCTTTGCTGTTGTGGCCACTGGACTGGGACAATTCAAAATCTTAACAAAGCTACCTTTACAGAAATGAAGGACCAAGAATATTTTTATACTCAGACCTTCATCACTCTGATTTGATCAAAAACATGTTTGTTAGAAATTCACTAAAATTGGTGTACAATATCTATAGACCTGGAAAAGTAACTCTACTATCAAACATCTGTTATTCTACACCTGTGTGCACAGAACGTACTGCATTTTCTATTTCTGGCAGCAGCAGTACCAGTTTATTTAAAAAGAACAAAGCTATACCTCCAGGAATTCAAAACTCATTCACAGACAATAAAATAACAGAAATCGTGATGCTGTTTGATTGAAAAGCGATCTCTGGGAAGACACCAGAGTGATTGCCGCTTCCCACTCTGCGTTACGTCTGTCTGTCTTTCTTCTCTCCTGTTACTCATCTTCTTTCTCTTCTTTGACATTGAGCAGCACAGGCCTAATATTTTGTAGTCACGAAGCATTTCAATTTCTAAGTTGTCAAAGTCGAGAAGAGTGAAATGAAAACTTTTCCTACCTCGCCTCCACATGCAAAAGACAACTGAATGACGTGAACGTCACTAGCTCCTATCACTGCTGTTAAGATATATGTAAAACACAAATACAAATGCGTCCAACTAGCTCCAGTCATCTTCGCTCGCTCCAGTTTGCCAAACCGCCTCCTTCCAGCACAAACACACCTTAAACCCTCTGGATGGAAATTGAAAATCAACATGACTTAAAATCCATCTCACGCCAAAAATAGCTGCATGCAACACTTTGCTCTAACATTGATTTACAACCAGGTGGAACATCTTCCAGTCAGAGCTCAGTGATCTCTGATGGAAAGGAAATATTGATGCCTACATGAGTGACTGACTGTATAGAGAAAATTTTCTCCCCTTTTTGCCTTGCAGTATAAAAAAATGTATGAAGAGGAAGCCAGGATGCCAGAATTCTTGACTATATTCTCTGTTTCATTAAGCCTTGGGTGGGCGACGTCCTGGGTGGAGAGATCTCAACCTTCAGACACTTTTCTAATTTTAACCTCAGATACTGACTCTGTTGAAGGGGGTGATTCATTCTCTATAAATCATGCATATAGGGCCACGGGTTGTCTGTGGAAAATAAATACCATGGAATTATACTAATCCCTGATAGAGTATTTTGTTCAAACCCAATATCAATATAGAGTATGCATATACAGCATGTCTTAGCATCTACACTCAGTATTGGGTACACCTGTTCTGCCATCAAGTGTCTGGTACGATATATGTTTTAGCATTGAGGCCATAGTTAGTGATGGTGTTGTAGTGGACTGCATTATATTCACAGGTGTTGATAATATTCTGCCTCTCAATATAATGTAGTCCAGTACAACACCACCTTTAACTACGACCTCAATGATAAACATATAATTGAATTTACACATTTCTGATGATGCACATTAACAGCTTTGTAAAGATAGGTGTTATGGCAGGATTGCCTTAGATTGTACAGGTGTACCTAATAAAATGGTCACTGAGTGTGAAGTCTGTCTGTTAACTGTGATTGGTGCTTGCAACATAGAGTCTGGATAATAATTTTACCTTCGTCTTTTCAAAATAAGTTTGCCTTGCCTGGTGTTGCTAACCTGTCCTCATGTTTCTTGCCCCATCTGACTTCCTTTAAGCCCTGTTGCCCTGTTCCCAGATCCCAGCAATTAACATTATTATCGCCAACAGGAATCAGAATCAGAATCAGAATCAGAAATACTTTATTGATTCCCAGGGGGGAAACTATACAGTACCAGTGCTCCCATTCAAGAGGAGAAAGTAGCATAATGGTTGACGATCAAAATAAGAATCAAATTCTCAAAACAGAGTTATCCTTTAAAATCTCAGTTTACAAAAGATATGTAGTCCTGCATTCATTCAGGCAGAACACCGAAGCCGCGCTTGCATCAGCTGTAATAACAGCTTTATTCATGCTTCACCACCAGTGGCTCATTTTTCAGTGGATTGGCGACCAGCTGACTAGTATTCATAAAGGCGCAGACAGTGGACTTTACTATTGACTACTCTGCTGATATGCTAATGCCATTTGCTGCTGCAGCTCCCACCACCACCCCAACCTCTTTCAAGTACTGAGCTTTTGGTTTTCTTGACTTTACTATGATTTAATGTTCATGCATGTGTTTATTAAAGGGGGATTAGTTCTCCCAGCAGAATCCTTGTTGCAGCTCTCATTATTTGAGCTATCTCAGGAAGCAGTGCCTTTTCTGCCAAATCTAACTGTAAAACCATTTGCTATGCATGGTCAGTTCCTCAGTGTCTCTGACTGAAATAATATCAATATGTGGATGACAAGGGTCCTTCCAAATAATGCCATGGCATCAGTTGCTATAAACTGTTATGGCAAGGAACAAGGACGATAAAAAAACAACAACACTTTATTGATCTGTAACCCTCTTTGTACAAAATGTATTTACTTTGTTATTGTATTAATAACAAATATCTGGAACAGCCGACTTTCAGTGGATTGGTATGTAAGCCTTATATTCTTTTTCTCAGGAGAAACAGCTTCCAAAGCCACAGACTCTGACACACCAGAGCTGAGTGTGGGAGGTGCTTATCTATCCGTACACTGCTTAACACAATGCTGGGGAAGACATTGGCAGGACTAGAGACATTAGCTAGGCAAAGAAAATGTGGCAGCCTGAACAATGTTGCCGAGGCATAAAACCTCTCACTGAATATAAATGGGAAAACCTGCAAGATAGCTCTGTGGAAAAGATCATCTGTCACTGCCAAGTTTGCATAGTCTCAGCAAGTTTCCTGAAAAAAGCTTTTGTTCATTTCACTGCAAATGCAGCTGTTATGCAGCAGAAAAAGAAGCATGGCACTGCTATCCTGTGAAATTTTACTTTGAGAATGTAGAAGTAGGAATGTTAAACCAGGGGGAGGCCATTTTCCCAGATGATCCATTGCTTTTCCAACCCGCCCATGTGGAAAGGGCCCAAATTATACCAACAGAGAGAGTGAGGGGCTCTGGTTAACGACAAGCTTCCATGTCGTTAACTAGCGCTCCTCAGCTGTGATACCTGACACAGAGCCTGCGAGGAGAGCCAAGAACAGGAGAGGGGAGCTTGGCAACGGCGAGGAGGCGCCGCTGGCATCCACCCTGCACAGCCTCGCAGGCATGTGCATGGGAAACACACAACTATTGGAATAATCTCATCTAACTCACACAAGTAAAAACTTAGGACTTCTGAAACACACTGTTGAACATATTCCATGCATGTGCACACATACACACACACACACACACACACACACACACACACACACACACACACACAAACACACGTACTAATGAGGAGAGCATTTGGTAACAGTGCCAACATCATAAAAACTCCCTCACTGTACCCTGCCTTCCTCTCTGTTCTCACTGTTTCCAAGGATACTGCAGCACATTGGTATTCTGAAGGGACACTTCATAAGCAATTGTGAGAGAAAGATAGAGAGGGAGAGCACGAAAGAGAAAGGAAGAATAAAGGTAAAGATGGTGCAGAAAGTAAATACATATGTGTACAGATACAGACGGTGGATGTTATTTCAAAGAAGCATGTGCACAGTTGGTGGTTGTGAATATGTGAATGTACATTCATATAGACGCCATTTGTCTTCCCCACAGCATTGTTGTTTCCATGGCGAATGATATAATGACGCCATTCATGATTAGGCATGTGCACGGGTGCCATGGGTGTCATGAACGATGCACGTACTGTATGTAAGAAATCACACAGCGCAATGTTGATCCAATATGAAGCCCTGTTATGTTTACAGTCGTGACTCATGCAAAGACAAGAAAAGCTTCCTTACCCATAAACTCGATGCCCAAGTGATCTGTTGTTTCACGCAGCAGGGAAGAGAAGGGGGAGGGAGGGAGGGGGAAAGGGAGAGAGACAGAGAGAGGGAGAGAAAATGAAGTTATTATTAAGAACAGTGTGCGTTAGCATTGTGTCACAGTGTATAGCCAGTTCATTACTGACTTGCTGTTCTTTCATGTAAGCTGCTGTATCAGTATTTTATCTGTTGTCACATGAAGTCAGAAGGCACATGTTAGTAATGTTACAAGAAATGACACACACACACACACACACACACACACACACACACACACACACTGACGTACGCTTGCTCTACTGCATTTGTGAGGACCCTCAGTGATGACAATGCATTCCTTAACCCTTATCTTAACCCAAACCTAATCTTAACCTTAAGGGCCCTTATTTCTCAATCAGCTTCTCACTACGAGCGATGGAGTTATTTCCCATGAGGGATTTCAGAAAGTTGATGTCACCCACTCCCATGCACAAATCAAGGATTGGCAACATGGGACACAGTTGTGGGTTTGTTGGCTCATGTTGTCAGGTCACTGTCAGTCAAATCTGATCAAACCGCACCCACATAGTCCTGTTGAATCACATTCGCTGAGGTTTTAAGTGATAAACTCACTAAAAAGAAAAGTTTGTTATCATGTGTTAACTTTAACCATTTAACGTTAGAAATACAGCAGAGAACATAGAGAAATACAGTTCTTTAAAGAGCACCGCACTTATTTAGCATTGTACCTCGGACTCACATCACAAAAACAAATCTCTGCTTCTTTTTTATTCCAAACCTTCTTCTCTCTTATCAAAACCTGGCGCCCACATTACCCACAATGCAACAAGACTGCTGACAGCTGGGTCGGGGATTCGGGTGTGTTACTCTAGTAGTCGTCTCCCACTCTCAAAGCCTGAAACTCAAGTTGGTCCTCACAAAGATAGAAGTACAAGAGTGCACACACACACACACAAACACAAACACAAACAGATAAAATAAAAAGAACAAACAAAACACTGGCCTGTGTACCGCCGATGCCTCAACAGCATAAATGTGGGGGCTTGTGTGCATTCTGCTGTGTAAAACATATTAAGGAAACAAGAGGTCGGAGGCCATTTTGGTTCCATAAACGGCTCGTGTTTTGACACTGAAGCCACAATTACAGTTTTGTGGCAATTTCTACTGTTTCTAAGAAACATCTAAAATTGTGACTTTAGTGCAATGTGGTGCATTTCCTTTAATGCAAAAACGAAGACCTTTCAGGTTAGAATTTGTTTTATTCCGCTGTTCATTTTATATTTTATTTTCACCTGACTTTACTGAATAAAACAAACAAACAAATAGTTTAATTAAAGTGCAGCTAGAGTCCGATCATTGCTCCAGTGACCTGGATCACAGATGCTTCCATGGGCTGTATAGGAATGAAATATCTCTCTCACTGACTGTTAGAGAGAAAATAATCTAGAGGAAGTGCTGAAGTGCTGTCTGTGGTATCACCGCTGGCTTTTACCACACTGACAGTGACTTTATCTCCTGAGTGGCCCTGCCCTACATCTTAGAGTAGGTGAGCTGGTCTTTCTAATGCGAAAAGCTCTGTCCAATCTGCCCCCAATCTTTTCAGGCAATGTTAGCACGGATGTAAGCGGATCATTTTTCACTTTACCAATGACCCAGAGACCTCTTTCCACTGCCTTCTCAATTTCTCCCTTCAAAAACACCTGCGATGTTGGACGGGAGAAGATGAACAAGATAACTGCGACTCTCACATGAAAGCTTCGGGAAAAATTTGCATTCAGGTTTTGACAAATATTTGTCAACCATACAGTTTGACTGTAATCCTCAAAGACAGTCTACAGTGCTGTGTATTTATAACAGGACCTTGGACGAGATTGGATGGTGAAATGCAAAAAATGCATTCAATCATGACATTGCTCAAAACAGTTAAACAAAGTGAAAAATGCAACACTTCACAAAGCAAACCAACTAAACTTAAAATATTAGATCTAGTTGCAACTTCATTGTTATGGATTTCTTCAAAAATATATATTTATTGTAATGCTCCAAAGAAAGAGATTAAACTTTCAATACAAAAACGCTTTCAAACAGTGTATAAAACTATTCAATGAATTCTCAAATCAACATTTGCAAAATGTTGCTGTGTTTTGTACCTGCCAGCCTAGTTTATCTTCATTTGACACTCAGTGGACATTTTATTTCGAATGCTTAACAACAACAACAACAACAACAACAACAAATAGGGCATTTGTATTTTGAGTCTTGGTGACCCCATTGACCTCCACAGAGCCACAAGAAAAGTACAGTGTGATCTATCCTTTGAAATTCTGCAGTTTTGCAGTCCTTTGGGTAGAGCTATAAGTGCTGCTACTGCCAGGGTTAGAAACTCAATTTCCCATGGAGCTCAATGAGTAGAGCCTAGCACTAAAGCTGCCAAGGTTAGGGATTTCATTTTCTGTGTAGCTTGGTAGAGCATATATCAGCACTAGCACTGTCAGGATATGAGCTTCAGGTCCCACTGGGGCCTCCCATACTCAAGATGTATGCACTCCTGCTACTGTAAACCACATTAGATGGAAGGGCCCACGAAGTGTCATATGTTAAATATTCTCTGTGGAAACTGATGGCCTTTGAATCATTACATTGGCTGGTAGGAGAGTCCATATTTGAATCCAAAACAGGCTGGAAACTTTCCAAAGATTGGAAGACACATTTCACAAAGGGAGGCACAAAATGAGGAAATGATCCAAATGATTTGGAAATAAGTACATTAATGATGTTAAGGTGAAAGACAGGAAGCAGTGCAAATAGGGAACAACAGTCCTTTGCAGAACCTCACCTATACAGACGTTACCAAGTGCCTCAAATTCATAGCACAAACACGTCCTCATAGAGTGAAGCTTTCACTTTTATCAGTGGTGGAAGAAGTATTCAGATTGTTTACTTAAGTAGATGTAAGTTGGAAAAATACCCAAATACAAGTCCTGCATTCTTAAGCCTAACCCTCAGAACTTTATTCTAAAATGCTGGAGGAGATCGCAAAGTTTCCAAAGATACCAAATACGCCAGGCTGAATTTCAGGGAAATTAGTATAAAATGATGCACAAGACAAGTGAAATATTTCCTTTTGATGGAAAGGTGCAGTCACAAAATCACGGAGCCTTGCATTTGAATATTTCACTTTCTGTAAACATCTTGACAAAGTAGCTGAGAGCAAAAACATGCCGAGAATATATTTGATACTGATGCATTAAAGCGTAAGCAGCATTTTAATGTTGTATGGAGGAGGCCGAGTGAATTTGATCCACTTTAAATATGGGCATTTCAATCTAATATCATATTTCATTAGATCATTTACTTTTAAGTATAGTAGGACAAAAAGGAAATAGAGAGTACAAGCACTTATTCCACATATGATACAGTGCTGATATTCAGGTTTCCTCAAAGCCAACCAAAGCCTTTGTCTAGCCTTGAGATGGTGTTATAATGGCTCTGCTGATAAAATGGAGAGTATAATAATGTGTAGAATTCATTCCAGTCCAGTGCTGTTGAAACTGCTGTGTATCTCTGCTGTTTGTGAACATTGAACCTGACATGAATGGACTGTAAAGCCCATTGAAATGTCCTTGAAATTTCTTTGAAATTTTCTCTGAACTGTTCTCATTTGCAATCTTCTTGGCAAATAAACTGCATACAATACAGTAGCTCAGATGGAAAAACTAAGCAAACCAATGCGGCATTTTATATGAAAGTAGATACTCCCCACTGTGTGTGTGTGTGTGTGTGTGTGTGTCTGCAGCCTGAAGCGGAGGCAGGTGTGGGTGGCAGGGAGTCTGTAGCGCGTCGCCCTACTTCCCCTCCCTGTGGACGCACACATGGTGATGAGGATAGGCTGGGTATCTGCGGGATGTGTGTGTTTATGTGTGTGTGCTTCCTGCCTACTTCCACCTCTGGAGTGAGCCTCGCAGTGGAAGACAGATTAGCTGACCTCCAGTGGGAGACACACCCAGCTGATTTACAGACTATACTCATATTTTGCCATGAATATATGATTATGAAATGAACGGTGGCGGCGTCATGGAAGTTATTAGTTATTAGCCCTCATGCGCTTTATTCTTTCATTCATAGTAAATTCCTGACAGAGAATTGGTCAATTCAATTCTGTCCACGAGGAAAGGACATAGCATATTTTATTTGTGACCGAAACATGGATGTGTTCAGCATAGCTAGCTGGGTGTCTATTCGTCTCTATTCTTATAAAGGCTGTAGCCACGGTTGGGGCCTTGCTGCTGCGTCTAAAAATATTTCAGCTGTAACCATGTTGCATCAAAGCAGTGGAAGTGAGAGAAAGAAAGAAAGAGGTGGCAGCCCTTGAATAAAAAGAGACAAATCAAAATGAACCCTTTCAGGGTTACTAATCATCTTCTGATGAATGCAGATTGAACCACAGTCATCGGCACAATTGATTAGGTTCTTTTATTTGACAGATCGAGGCTGGTATCTGTGGGGCTACCTTGAACTAATTCACATCTTATCAGCCTCCATTAGTGATGTTTCTTTAGCATGATTAACTACATGTTGTGTGTCCCCATGACATTCTGTTAGTTACTGTACTTTTTGTCTTTTATTTTACACACCAAATAAACTGACGCAGTGCTGAAACACTTAACACTTGCATAAATGACATTGCAAACAAAGATCATTGTCTCCTATGCCAAACTTTATAAATACAACCTGCCACAAATAAAAAGATCCCTTCCTAAATCACAACCAGCTTCTCATCTAACCAGAACAAATCAGAACAATTACGTTTTTCAATTTACTATAAAAATGCTAATATCATTGTAAGTTTAGTGTTCATGTTACTTTCAGTCTGAAACCATTTCTGCTTCAATTCATTACGTGCTGCACTTCATAAGATGTTTCTTCTGTACAAAATCTCCTGTGTTGTCTTTGTTTAATACAGATAATGTTTTTTAAGATTATCATTTTTGCCTTTATTGGATAGTGACAGCTGCAGCGAGAGAGAGAGAGAGAGAGATAGAGATAGAGAGAGAGAGAGGGAGGGAGGAAGGGGATGACAGGCAGTAAAGAGCCAAGGCTGGAATCGAACCTGGGCTGCTGTTGTACACCCCTAATACAGATAATGTTGATGTTCGAGTGTCTCTAAGTTCAACGCAACACACACGAGCACACATAATCTTCATCTGTTTTACTTCCCTCTGTCAGATAAAAAATTAATTATTCTCCAGATGGGCATGAGGGAGTGATTGCATCATGTTCACATCTCAGACTGACTGATAGCTTCGCTCTCCATGTGTGCAGAGGAGAGAATACGGTACATGCTATTTCCAATTAGTGCTCAGCACTCTTTAGAGAGCGGGAAATAAATTGATATTTTGACAGATGGTGACTCTGGAGGAGTGGAGGGGAAACTAAATGATCGCATTGCGTTGTCCACTGTTCAGCCTCGGTGAAATTCAATATGGATAAATCACACAATCATGTGATGCAACAGAGAGTCTGGGTTTCTCACTTTGGCTCTCTCTTGCTCTGTGTTACACAATATGTTTTTGTTTACTAGATTCTGCATGTGCAGGCACATCCATCGGGATCATAGCTTGTTTTTATGCAATGAAGTAAATGAAAATGTAACAGCAAGCACTATTCTCATGATCAGCACTAGCAGTTTTTGTATTTATTTAAATATATATTTAATAATAATAGTTGCTGCTTTTTATGTGGTAAGAAGGCATATTTGAAATATTGATCTCATCCTACTGACAAAGCTGCAATAACTTCTGCCTCCAGGTTTGCACCCTGTGAATACTCATATCTGCTGTCATGTCTTTACAAATATCGTTTCCAAACACTTTCAGCAGAAGAAAACACTGGCATGCAAGATGCTTGTGAAACATACCATTGTCAGCAGCTAACAAAGTAGCACCATTCAGCTCAGTGGTTTAGCTGTTTTTCAAATTGCTCTGCTACATTTTTTCAGGTCACATGTCTGTCCTAAGCTGAGGGGAGCGTCATGTAGCACGCCACAGTCTGACAGATTAATGGCTGCGCGTGCAGAGCAGAAATATGTGTTTAAAAATCCCCAAACAATGTATTTTCTGGACGCCAGTCTCAGTCATTGTTGGATTTGAATGTCATCTTTCACCAACCTGTTTCATCATTTGTTCTCTCTCTTGTATCCCTCTTTTTTGTTTTTGCCCGCAGCAGTTGCTATGGCAACAAGGTATCTGTATCTTCTGACCTGACAGAAACTCTTTCATCCGAGCTGTCTGCTCTGCATCCATAAAGCAGAGTGGCCCAAACAACAGGCCCGGGGAGGATGATCTACTTATGGCTTATGCTACTACCTGACAACCACTCAACGTAAACACCACAGGAATGAGCAAGAAAACGACTAACAGACTCCGGGGCGAAGCGCCACGAACCAACCTTTTCATATTAACGATGACTCAACCGACTATGTGCGATGTGAACGGGAGAATCATCACCAACTCAAATCGTTTTAGCCTCTTTTAGTTGATTGTTTTGGTTTAGTGTCACATTTACTGTACAGTTTAGTGTCAGTGCTCTCATCAACCTTGTTTCCAGCAACAACAGGCAGCTGTTTTCAACAAAACACATTCTGATAAACCCACAGTGAGCCGCCTGCTCAGCACCAGCAGACAGAAAAGGTTAACGGCTAGCAGGTGAAGAAAGTGGAACATTGCAGCTCAAGAGCTGAAAGGAGCTAAAAGGAGAGTGAATATTGGACTTTGCATTAACCAGGTGGACAGTAACATGACTCCAAATGATTAATATTGTATCTCCATGTCAGCCAGATATGTAAATAAAAACAAACATTTTAGCCAGACCAGGCATTTAAGGCGATAATATGTCAGGCTTGAGTGTTTTCCATCGTAAAACGTGTGGCTGAATTTGACGATTTTGTGACAGGAGTTTTGTGGAATATACACAAAAAAACATAAATCAAAAGAGAAACAGAAATTACATAGGGTTTTGTTTGTTGCTTTTGCTTTTTGCAGTGCATTCAGCTCCTAATTGCTTTCTCTATAACCCTCTTTCCTCTTTTGCGATGAACTGCCTCATTTTCAAATTCTCTGTCTTCCGCTCTCTCTCAGTCTCTTGATTTTGCTCCCTCTTTAGTGTGGAAACCTCGAGATTAACTACCGTTCAAGAAAATGGCAGCTTGACAGACCCAGTGTTAAGCGCACAGTTCTTCACACCCTTTCAACCATCACACTTGCCCAAATTATCATCCACGGATGTGAATGCTTCTCACACACCCCTCAGCTCACACTTGCATTCACGAAAACATAAAGAGACAACTGCTTCTGTTCATACAAAAAAATTCAAAAAGCCTGCTGAGGGGGAGTTTAAGGTAATAATTACCTTAAAAATTTTCATTTAGCTACCCACATCATTGCATTATGGCCATTCATTCTCTGAGAGCCAGGTGAGTTCAGTCCATTAGACATCAGCAAACGCACACACACGATAACTCCCTGCTCTCATTTTTTTCTGCGTTTAGCTAAAGAAAAGGCAGTCTTCTCCTCCATTTGACAGTAACCTCCCTCACATTATTTCCTGTTCGCTGCACAGCATTAAAACAAAGTGACACAAAATGAGACAGAGAGGTCTAACCATACGAGACTACTTTTAACTGACTTTGCCTTTGTTTGGAGTTGTAGGGTTGAAATCATTTTCACTCTCAGATTAATTGCCTGAACCTTTTGGTGCTGCACAAGGACACATTTTACATTAGTGATGATTTTGAGAGCCTTGAAGTTAAATGGGCCTGAAGTGTATTCATAAATATGACTGTTATGTACAATCAACAGTACAGAACACATTTTCAATGTCAAATAACAATGTGTTCTAACTCCCAATGCATCAAATATGGCAGCTTTGTCAGAGGCCCTGTGCTTCAAACTATGACGCTATATGTACCCCTCTAGTGTAATGTTTTGATGTTTCAAAGTGACCTACTGAGCAAGACAAGTCCACATTAGGAAGTGGTTGTGGTGACTGATGGGTCAAACACAGGACTTTCACCCAGGAGACTGCTGTAACCCTTATTTTAAAAACTGACGCTAGAGGGGTACGTAGAGTATTTTGACCAGACATCCCGGTTTCAAGCTGGATGTCCCGAGTCCCTTTTAACACCATGGACATGGCATCCATGGTGTTAAAAGGAGCGCTCAGCAGGTGTGCTGGGCACTGAAATAATTGTCCCCCATAGTGCATGCATAAGCGCGTGCATGTGCGTGTGCACGTTCGAAAATATGGTCACCCTAACATGGAGTGTCTCAGTTTGAAGTGTTGGGACACGGACCAAGCTGCATATTTGATGAGTTGCAAATAATGATGGTTAATCCAGTGTTTTAACACTTGGATTGAGATGGGATTCAAGTATCATTTAATCAATTTAATTGGTCCAATCTGTTATGGCCACTGTTTATAATCTGTGCTGCTCAACAGGAGAAAAATAAAGAAATAAATAGTCAGTGACAACTTCTGAGTCACCCACAGGGAGCTGTCAGTCATCATCAGGGTTGCATCCCTGAGAACACATCTTCCTCTGTGGCCCTTAGGCTAAAACCTACACACACACACACACACACACACACACACACACACACACACACACACACTACATTTGTGAGGGCTTTCTATTCACCTTGTACCCTTTTATATTTCCATCTTTTACTGTCATGAGTCATCAGTTTGTGATGTGTGTTCTTGGAGTTATTTTGTGAGTTTATGTGATTTATCTGTTTGATATACCCACTTTTCCCCAACATGTCTACTTCTACTTTAGCTTGTGCTTTACCATAATTTCTTCCCAGAAGGGCTTTGAAAAATGTCCATAAAACAGCTTGTTGCTTTCAGCTGCAGGCAAAAAGTGCAGGTGAAAAGAGTAAAAGCCCCAGTTAAAACAGCTATAGAGTAAAAGCAAGAGAGTTTTTCAGCTTTCAAAAGAGCACGACTTGGGTCCATTATTCAAAAAGCATAATGTGATGTGGTTGTGTTGTATTCTGGTGTATTGAGGCTCCTGTTGGTACGCAATAATTTGATCCAAAAAGGAGTTTGATATCTTTTTACTTAACTCTGACTCAGACACCAACATCTACCATTTACTGTTCATACATGGTTGAACAGAGTTCTTTCTGCTGGCATTCAATGAGTGACGTAAACGAAGAAGCTGCAGAGCTGAGATTAGAGATGAAATGCTCTTATTCTCTGTGGTTCAAACTAATTATTAAAAAGAAACTGCCTGCGACTGACCTCCTCGCACCCTCTTTATTGCTGAGCAGGTTTTCAGGTTTGTCATAATACAATTCAGAAACGAAACTCAAAGTCATGAGGATACCTCTAAGCTGCATGTGTTCTCTTATCAAAAGCATTTGTGGGGAAATTCAAATTTTGCTCTCATTTCTTCAGCTTCCAGGGTAATGAAAATGATCTGTCAAAGAGATTCATTTAATTTTGATATGATATTTTATGCCCATTAGTCACCATGTAAATTGCAGCTCCCTAATTACTCTGTAATTCATCATTATTATACATCACAAAATGTTACAATTTTACATCACAGGGAACTCAAATGAATTCTTCATCCTATGAAACAGTGAAAACTGAATTTACAAGCAAATAACATTTCCTTAAATAAACTAACCATATGGCATCAGTGATATATCATCATAACAAAACATTCCCGATGTAATGTTAAGAACTTAATCAGCATCATAAAGTTGCATTAGATCAAAGTTTACATTTTAAAAGGCTATCTACAGGAATTATTAGATGACAGTTGCAGAAATGTAAAGGAGAAAATGAGCGAGCCAGCCTTTAGATGTAGCAGAGGAAGGTCAGCCAGTGAATCAGTGATGCCTCTGGGGCTAGGAGGAAGGAGAGAGACAGAGAGGAGGGTGGCTCGCCGACAGGCTTTGCAAGGATGAATGAGTAAGAGAGGAGGAGGTAGAGGAGAGTAAACTGTTCCCAAAAGCAATGAAATGAAGAAGGAGGCAGGAGTGAGGAGGATGAGAGAGAGGCAGGACATGTCAAAAGAGAGTTTGGGTAGTTCTGGTAAGTGATAAGGAGAGTTTAGTAATCAGCGCCTGAAGGGCATGGAGGACTGACAGAGATAGAAAAAAGAGGAGGAGAGAGTGGAAAGAGAGCTGGATGGAGACCGACAGAGGGCAACCTATGATTCAGCAGGGCAGGGCACATGTCATGTACTTAAGTCACATACAGTTCGAGACTGTCATTCCCCCTCTCTCATTCTGTCCATCCTGCCTTTCGCTCTTTATTTCATTACCCAGAATAAACTCGAAATGCCAGATAAATAACCAATTCCAGTACTCTTGACTTGGACATTTTAAGGTAAGCTGATCCATCCTGCGAGAGAGACAACTCATATGGGGCAGAGGAAGTTTAAAGAGTTGAGACCACTACTTTTGGAAGGATTTTTTTCCTCTGCAAGTTCAAATTTGAAAGTTTTAATTTAAAGTTATCTTCAATGTTCCTAAACCTGGAGAGTAGCCAGGTTCCAGACCTCGACATTGCTCCTTCATGTCTTTTTCAGTGATTTTAAAGGTCTGGTGTTGTGCTCATGGACGATTGCTGCTTGAAAAAAACAAAAAAGAAAAATCTTGACAATCTAAGATTGGTAGATGGAAACAAAAATGGTGAAACCATCTTCTTGTGCCACAGCCAGAAGCCATTATAAACAACAATGGCGACAAGATGAGATCAGCACAGCTGAACAGGTTGACTTAAATTAACCTATTTCTTCATTTTACACGGCAAACGTTAAGTGCTCCCAGCAGCTTCAGTCCTGACTGAAACTGACACAGACAGAATTTAAGTGACTTTTACTACTGAAACCCTGGAAGCCTGAACCATCTCCTCTGCTCTATGGGCCGTTATTTTATCATGGTATCATAAGAAAATGTACATATTTACATTGCGTGTTTATCCTTGATCTCAACCTTGAACTTTGTCAGGATTGTTTTGTTGGTTTGAGTCAAATCACTCTTTTCATGGATCAACAAATCCAGTATAAAGATGGTGCAAGAAAGGGGGGCAAAGGAAGGTAATCTGGGGACAGATGGAGTTATTTTTATCTCACCAGTTATAAAGGACCGGTGTTCCTCTTAGTGAAGTGCAGTTTAATATGGCCACGCAACCTGAGCAGTGATCCTTGATCAGTTCTCTTGTTCTTGGAGGTTTAATGACTAGGCCCTGGAGTAGAGCCACATTTAGGTGGAGCAAAGGCAAAGCAGCGTATCTTAATGTACCCAGACACTCGTCTTCATTCAGGCTGAGCTGAGGGGGTGGAAAGATACATGGTGTGATGAGTTCAGCCTTATAAAGAGAAAGAAAGAGCAAAGGAGATGAAGAAACAAGGCCAGGATGGATGACTGGATTTAGAAAGGAAAAGGCTGTGAAGTAGAACAGGTCGGTTTTGACGAGTAGTCCGGTGTTCTAATGCTACCTTTTTGGGTTATGTTTTCAGTATATACTGAAACTACTATATAGTCATGTTTTTGTAATTTTGAAGGGACAATAAAGTGAAGTGCTACAGCCACATGCGGCTCGTCAAGCTTTAATTGGTGGCTCGCATGGCAACGCAGCACGCTTACAGCATTGCTTAGGCAACACCGGCTCACGCTTGCAGGTCATGATAGCTCAGCTAAAGACAAAAACCAGACGGACAGACACACAGCGTCGTAAGGAATAGTGAAGATAAAGAGTCTGAGGAAGCGGCAAACGAAAATCAACATGAAGACGGCGGAGAGAGGAGACGAGCGGGCAAACGGCAGGTGTTCAGAGTAAAAAACGAAAGGTACGAGGCATTCAAGATGAGCACAGGACAGTTCAAGAGAAATGGACAGACGGATTCTTATTTGTTCTTCATGGCATGAACAGAAAGTGATGTCTTTCTTCATGAGCACATGCACCTGTGAGTCAACATTTTCAACCATGAACACTATTAAGAGGAAACAGAGAAACCGGCTGACCCATGCTCATCTTGAATGCCTCACTGTGATTGCAACAACAAACTATAAATACAACATGGTCTTAATTCAAAAAGGTATTGGCTGTGTTGTTTCTTTTTTTGTGGGATGACCAATTTATATGTAGAGAAGCTCATCTGTGTGGGTGACTCGGTGTATTGTCGTTAAAGTGGCTCTCCCCTTGACTTTGCTCTGCCAATGTGGCTCTTGTGAAAAAAATAGTGAGGATCACTGAAAAATAAATGGTATAAAAAGGTTTTAAAGAAATGGCCAATGCATGTAGATACACAGAATATATGTTTATATCTTTTTATAACTGTGAAGCATTTTTGAACACTTGTTTTGAAAAGTTCTATATAAATAAAGCTTTAATGAACTATAATAATGAATAATAAAGAAAGTCAAAGCCAGACACACTTGAAAACATTCTATATAAGATACATAAAACTACAAGCGACAGCTGGACTGTAAATGTGTAAAGTATGTATAACTTCTTGTATTTAAATACTGCCCTCAAGTACCTCCTTAGTTTAGTTATTGTTAGAATGTTCTACTTAAATATAAATCAGAAAAGTAGCAGGACCTCTTCAAAGATGAATTTGAAAATGCAGACTATCATTTACTTACACTTTTATTAGAATCAATAAAAGGCTGCATGCATAAACATATCTTTTATTATTAATTTGAGGTTTAATGTTCCTTTATTCTCTCTTTAATATCACAAAGACATTGGGGCAATTGGGCTTGGCAGTACATAATTCAAGCCTTCTCAGGCCAACATAGATACCTCTGTGTTACACAATGTGAAGTGCAGTTAGTAATAAAAAATGCTATTGATAAATCGTTAAATTAAGAGACAAAATATGAATTTCGGCAGTGACAAGCAATAAAAGGTAGTGTGTGTGTGTGTATATGATAGAAAGAAAGAAAAACGGAAAGAGACTAAATCGTCGGCCACTCTGGATGCTTCTATCTGTACAGAGATGGTACTTAAACTTCCATCACTTGCACTGTCCTCCCATTGATGGACAATGACACTATCCTCAGTTGTCAACTGGTAAAGCTTTAGAAAAGGAGCATTAAAAAGCCATTTGGACAAGGCAATTTCAAGTCATTTTCCTCCACTATCTCTCTCATCCAACTGCTCCACTACAGAGGTCTGCTGGCCATTAACACGTTTTCCACCTGCGTTCATGGCAAGTTGTCATAATCGTTTAACTTGCTGGGGCTGGTATTAGGAGGGCTGTCATTAGATGAGATAGTTGCTTAAATCACGAAAGTTATGTGCTTGCACGTGCACGCACACACACACACACACACACACACACACACACACACACACACAGTGAAGTACATTCACACTGTGTGCATCTCTCCCTGTGCCTTTAGTGGGATGGACTAAGATGTAAGGACAAGATGACCAACCAGCTATGGTTGATGCAGAGACAGGCTATAGGGCAGCGTTTCATTGCTTAATAATAAATAAGTTTTAAAAGGGGTAAAAAAGGACTCAAGCTTTAAGCAGCAGACGGAGAGAAAAGGAACAAAACGTGCACAGACATGAAGAATGGACAGAGGGAAAGAGAGGAGGCAAGCAATGTGCTACTATGAGATGAGGCAGGAGAATTGCCTCGCCTTGTCTCCCACCCTTGCCCAGTTATTAATGACCTGTGACTTGAGGGTGGGTACAAGCAGCGAGCATACCAGCCTGCACTGCTCTGGGATAATCTGCATCCCACTGCCATATTCTTCACTAAGCACCAGCTGACAAGACCCATACTTCACTATAAATTGGGCCTTCCAGATCCATTAGGGTCTGTATGAGGGCACAGCCAAAAGTCTTGATCAGATGCTCGGTGGAAAACAGGACAATGAATAAGGGAAAACAATGCCATGTTGTGTGGAATGAATGACAAAGTTGTTGTTTCTAATATTCAATCCAAAGCATTTTCTATTCACTTGTGTAAATATTTTCAGAAAGCCAAGTCACTCAGCGGTGTACGCCAGATGAATTGCTGCAATCAATATGAATTTCCATTCTTTTCTCTCCCTAGCTCCTCTTTTCTGATTGCTTGCTATCCCTGTCCTTAGCAATAAACGGGCGGAAGGTAAATTGGCCTCAGCAATCAGTATCCATTAAGCTCCATTGCAGTAGTAGATTTTGCATTTGCCATTGAGTTCACTTGCAGAGGGAGGAATATAAATGTACTGTCTACTGTCGCTGAAGGCAGAGGAAATATGAAGGAGAGAAGTGGCTATTATTGACACTGCTACTGACAATGAATGCGATTAACTTTGATCAACCTTTAGACTAAAACTAAAAGAATATTCTCAGGACTGTAACTCTTTTAGTACTCTAAATTTAATAAATTCAATTCAATTCATTGTGTCTAATGATGCGATCACAGAAATGACATAAATACTCCCGAGAATCCACATGTGAGCACAAATGTGCAACCAGCGGCGTACTGTGTGCCACCAGCTGCACCTCACAGGAATAGCAGCCATGATAATGCTATTCAGTGATACGTCTGTGATTCTTGAAGGCAGTTAAACAGGCTGTGCGCTCAAATGTTCTGCGCCGGGTGGAGACTGAGCACTGGTGGAGATGTAAGCGAGCCAGGAGCAGCCCAGCTTGTCAATGAGACACACCCGCAAGCTAATTAACTTCTGCCTATACGTGTGTTTCAATAGAAGCTGACAGCAGAGGGGTATCAGCAGCAAACTGCCAACGCCCTGCTGTGCACCTGGAACCTGGAAATGACATTGCCACTTTCAGCCCTGAAAGAGGAAACTGTAATTAGCCCGCAGACAGGTGAACTGTTCCAAAAACGTGCCGACACTGATTCTAGCAGTCTCTCAGCGGTTCTGTGCAGCCCAATAAATGTATGTACAAAGAGAACACACCTTTCAGTGTAGGTTAAAGTCTAAACTACAGAAAGTAAAATGGATAAACACATGTTGGGAATATGAAAACTCCATTGGCAACAGTCCTACATCACCTTGTCTTCCTGCAGGGAAGTCAGTTTGTCATGCAGCAAGCGACACACATCAGACAGCGTGTGAAACTTGGCGAGCTCTGGCTGAGGACAGAGCTTTCCTGAGAATCTACCGCCACCATCGACAGCAGCAATATTCTACTCTCTTCCCATCTCCCCTAGCTCTCACTACCAAACCAGTGCAGATGGGGAAGTGCGACCAAAACATGAAGAATGTGATCTTGTACCTGCCAGGTCTCAGCATGGGTGGACATCAGTGATACTTGAAAGGTGAAACTTGCCTGGGAAACAAAGACTTTTTGTGAGGCAATGCATATTTTCTGCATGCACCGTATTGTCTTTCCTGTCTTCTCATGATCCACTACGCTTTCTCTGTGGTGGCCCTGCCAACGGGCTACAGCAGCCATTCCTGATCTGTCTTTATGTCTGAGTCATGATATTCGAACCATAGTTATTTTTCACGGCAGCCATTTTGACTTGACATAGCAAGAAAAGTGCAGGTGGAACTAACAACAATGATGAACACATTTAGGTTGCCCAGTCATTCCAGTGAGCCAACACACTATGTGGTACTAGCGAAACATTATTCAATGCAGACATTACTAATGTTATTATTATTAAAAGTTATCTAACTGCTTATGTTAAACTTTCAACTGCTAACTCAAGCTATTGCTAGCGATAGGTCCGCTTGATTAGATACAGCTCCTCGAGCAATCAAGAAGTCATGAAAATAATGTAATAGTTACTTTTTGGTGCCATGCCGACGTGAAGTTATGTAAACTTACAGGAGATTTACCATACCATTAGATTTTGAACATTATACATTTCCTGTGTTAATTATTTTTAGGTTTCATTCTTGAAACAAAATTCATGAACTATAACTAATTTAACATTAAAGGGGGATTACCCTAATGTAAGTAATCAACAAGCTGCTTATAGTTGCTCCTATATTTGCTCTGGTTTTGAGTGCCTACATGAAAGCGCAGGGCAAATTTGCTCTGTGCCTTTATTTAAATTTGCACTTCTCAGTGTAATTAGAGTCTGATATACTACAGTGTAATAGCAGCCCAGGGATTAGGTTACTAATTGTAATCCAGTACAGCATCTTGAATGCAAGCACAAACAAATACACAACGACTAGTGAGAGAGGAGATGGCGAACACTTAATGTGTAAGATGGATTCTTTTCATCTGGTTTCAAAGCCGTCAAAGAGAACCTGTTTTTGTTGTTTTTAATGGGTATGTTGCCATTTCCTTCACCCTGGACACACACCAATTAAACTAAAAGTAGTCCGTGCCTCTGCACCTACAGCTTCAAACAAAGCAAGCAACATTATTTCTAATATTATTAAGTACAAAATACAAAATCTTGATCCAGGGTTCAAAGCCTTTCAATCTGCTCCCGGTGATTGTTAGGCATTCAAGAAACTCACATCTTTCACATCAGAGCCAGACTAACTCAGGCGTCCTCAGGCTTTGGTATCGTCAGGATGTCAAGCACACAGACTTGACAGTTCTTTATCCATATCCTGGTAGGTTGGATTTTCCATGCCACAATAAGTCATTATAAGAAGGAGGGCTGATAATATTGTAACCAGAGCTGATGCCAGAGACTTCAAGCACTTCTAAGCGTTAAGCCAGTTCTTTTCCTCTTCGTCTTTCACATGGTGTGAATTCAACAAGATGTCTCCTGAGACTCCGCTTCTCACTTCCCAACACTGTGTGGGAATGTGGGTCTGGAGATGCAACCATGCAGAAACACAAATGCATAAATGTAGAGTACAGAAACAACACACACAAACAAACTCAAACATGCACTTAAAGAGTCGTGCCAGCATGAAAACTAAACCAAGGACATTCGGTTGGAGAGCTTTGTAGCTGCGACTGCACAGATTTCTAACTAATTTATGTGGTTGATGCAAGGCAAAAACCACATCAGCAACATCAGCTTAAAATGTTTCTTTAATCAACACCAGTCTTTGCAGGTATAGGTGTGGGGTTCCCATTTCTCATTGTTTTCTTTTAAACATGACCTCGATCTTTCCCTAACCATAACCAAGTCGTCACTCAAGTCAAGTCTTTAGGGAGTCAAGTCTCAAGTAAACCTCAGTAAGTGAGTCTCAGAACAGTCCTCATTTTCGTGATTTACAAGTCCACAGAGTCTGCCTTAGATTGTTCATATCCACTTCCTGTATGTACAGTACCGTATATCTATACTTGATATAACATTTAGAGGTTGTGGATGTTATTGACATCTTTGCACTTTGCTTGTCTAGTTTGCAGTTTGTTCCCAAACACCCACATAATATATCTGTTTTCTCGTGACTTTGCTAAATGGTGAAGATAAATACTACTACACAAACAGAATTGTGTATGTATTGAAGGTCAGGGTCAGGTACAGACCATCACCCCTGGAGATCATAGGTGCTCAATGTTTTGCTCAAGGACACTTCATTAATATCGTGTTCATTCATACCATTCTACTATCCTTGTACTTAACTGAATAATATTCTAATGTGAGCATCACTGCGAGGCTCAAGCAGAAATGCAAGTATTTTCACAGTTGTGAATAAACAACACGTATCACATGCTCAGTAGAGCATTACTGTAACAGTCCAAGGTGACTTGCATTGCCCTTGCCTTAACAATTGGCCCATGATAAAAGCATAAAGCTTTAATCACACATTTTATGCCTCCTTTATATCTTATGGATTGAAACATGCATTCAACGTGAAATCCAGGGTTGTATTCTCTGGGAAATTGGACTTGCATGATTACTGCAATGTTATCATCTGTAGTGCACACAAACCTGCCAAGCATGAAATCAGATCTCATAAAGATAGCGTGAATTAAATTTGTCTTCAGATTTAAATCTCCAAATCTCTCTCTCTGTGTCTATGGGGTGTGATATGATGCACGTACTGTACTGTAGATGAAAATATGCTGATTCTGATGCCTTGCAGCATCGTAAAACTAGACTGTCTCGACTCCCAGGCCTCCGATTCAGAGGGGTTGGATAAGACAATGACTGCGAAAGGGCTATGTAGATGGTGAAGTAGTAAAGAGAGAGATTGGGAGGGAAGAGAGAGGGAACACTATTCAAAGAGAATACATTAAGGGCCTAGTCTACGCTGGCTCCTGAATACTGCATTATGCTGTGAAAGTTCCTCAGAATGGGTAGTGCCAATCAGCAACCTCCCAGTTTGAACAACAAAAGATGTCTTGACAACAAAAGCAGTTTGAACTTGATTTGACATACTGTATGTAAGAATGACAACAAAAGGCCTTAGTTTCTCTTTGACAGATTCAGAGGAAACCTAAACAAATCTTTGATCTCAAACGCATCCCATCAAGCAAGTTAGGTGACGAACTCAGGGCTGAGCCTTGTCGGCATTTTGAGAACTAACTGTACATCAGTGAGTCACATGTAACCCCTGAGGTTTTCAGTTCTGATTGAAATCTTTATGATTTTCTTTAAGACCTGGTCCGAGCTCCACCACAGCCCTTTAACCCTCTCTGTGAACCAGAATGTTGTGTAAAATACTTTTTATTGATGAAACATTTGACCATCAGGCTTCATTGCTTGTCTGATGAAAACCTTGTGGTGGAAACATTGGATCAATAGAAATTCTTTTGGGAGCTTGCAAAATTCAGTGTGTGGACAACCTCTCTTTTTTTGTCTTTGGACTGTGTGCAGTTTTTTGTCCCGCACTTCTTCTAAAAGATGATACAGCTGCATATTTCACATGACTAGTCACCTTATGTAACGAAGGTTGTCATGTTATTCCATATTATCACACACACTCAGCTTGTTCCAACTCTACAATGAACTAGAAAGATCTGTGGGTTTGAACAGTGTTTGTAAATGTGTTTAACATCACTGATTTTTGGACTGTTAGACTGTTACTTGTGATAGGCATTTTCCACTATTTTTTGATATTCTATAGCCCAAATGTTTAATAGATTAATTAATTAGCTGCTGTCCTATTATATAGTATGATTTTTCCTTCCTTCCGCTTGAATTTGTCTTTTAAATGCTTTACTTGCAGTAATCCTGTCTGGCATTTATTAAATGTCTTTGCATTTAATTATTGGATCTTGGAGCCTTTCAATACCGTTATGCAAATTTTAAAGCCAGTTTTATTTTTAAAAACGTGTTCTGAATTGTTTGAATTAAAGGGTATAATACTCCTTGTTTTGTTCAGAAGACGAACATTTCTCTCTGCCTGCCTTGCCTTGTATCTCACTCCCATTGTGTTTGTAAAGCCATTGGAGTAATGACTCTTCTTTTGTCCTCTGAGACCCTGAGACAGTGTGATAGCCGAACTCGGAAGATGTGTCCACTTTCATCCAGCCTCGCTCGCGCCCTTCCGTCGAGACCGCAGCTTGCCAGAGGTCCTTGGCAGCGTTTGTCTGGCCTGCTGGTGAACCTTTTTAGCTGGCACAATTCAAGCCTCAGTCCATCTGAGGCCCGTGCCACTTAGTGTTAGGAGATGAGTTGGACCGAGAACTGTAGGCTGGGGAGAAGGGATGAGGTCTGACGCTTGGACAAGATGCGTGTTGAGGAAAGGATGGCACGGAGGAGGTTAGCAGGACACAGATGGGGGCGAGAGGGGGCCGTCAGGAGGGAAATTTGGAAGAGGGAACAAGCATGTCAACACTGAGGCAAGCTCGAGCACGAGACACAAAGGTAACCCGGGAAATTAGGATTTGATGAGCTGCGAGCATAGGAGTCAAGGAGAGTGATGCTGTGACAAGATTATCTGAGGGGTGAGGAAAGAAGAGGGAGGCCACAATCTGCCACTCTTCTTATCCAATTTTGCACTTACCAACTTTTTGAAGCAGGAAGTAGTTGAATAAAATGGGAAAAAAGAAAGAAAGGAAAATGTGGTGTTACTGAAAAAAGAAATCCATAGGCTATATGACATTGTGTTTTATAGAAGAGAACAGAAAGCAGGGACCTGTCAGAAATAAAGAAGGTAGTCGAGAGATGAAGCCAGTGAGAAGAATGCCCTGAAAGTAGGCCAATCGATTCTCACTATTAGGATAGAGATTTGGCAGAGAGTTAGAGAAAGTTGCAAAGAATAGATGAATGAGATCAGAAATGAATGAGGGAAAGTGGTGTGAGCTAAAGCTGATACAAACAGGAAGGTGTATGTTGGGGGTTCAGCCGGGATGCCAAAAAGTGAAAAGACTTTTTTTTCCTAGTCCCACATTCTTTTACTTTCCCCCCCATTCCTCAGTAATGGCTTGATAACTCCCAGACAATTTATATGGAAATTCACCTGGAAGAGTCGCCGATTAATAGATTAATAATCAGTTACTCACTTAGGCGAGAAAACCAATTTGAGGTTATGGTTAAGATCTGGTACTTGGTTTGTTAGAGAACAACTTTGTTCTTGATGTTGAAACTCAATTCTCTTCACCCCTGGAGTTATATGGAACATTGTTGAGCCTTTAAGGTACAAACAGATCCCACAGCTTCTTAATATAAACCACAGAGAAAGCCCAGGCATGCAGCTATTTTCTATCATGGCAGAAAGAAACCCAACAGATCAACAGATACAGTAGCAACACAATCAACGACTGTTTCCGTCTGACTTTTGATGAATTGTTTAAGTGATAAAGATTGTAACAGTTCTTAGCTACGTTCAGGTCAGTAGGTTTGGTGTACAAACAAAGCGATGGGTGCCGCTTCAGTGCTCACCAATGTTGTTCTAACAAGGTCAATTACCCTAATACTTGCTTGGAATTAAAAATCTCATTATGGAAACTTAATTAATGATCTGGAAAGAGCAAGTGATAACAATGTTGTTGCATTTGCCACATTTAATCTACATGTCTCATTTATGGCACATTCTCCCTTGCAATCAAGTATAACATTTCATATTCATTCTAAGAAATTTCATAATATATCCACAGAGGGTTTTTTTTTTTTGAGATTGGACAATTACGAGGTAAAAATCCCCAAAGGCACAGTACTGTCCTTTTAAGGTAAATGGTGCTATTATGGCATGCGCCTTGTTAGTCAAAAAGTCACAGATAAGCTATTGTACTGCCACAACGTTGGCGCTCCAGTGACAAGGTTGCATATTTTTTGGAATAAGCTGAGAGGAACGGGGAAATTAATATGGCATAGATAGCAAGCGGTAAGGACATAAGTTAGGGCAATTTGTGTTCTTCCCTCAGCTATATGACATTGAGAGGACAATGTCTTTGGGAGATAAAGAAATGGGAGAAGTGACATTAGCCTGAGTAGGAGAGGGTATTTGAGAAGGCAGGGAATAAAAGAGAAAATGAAAAGGTAACATGAGGACAACTTATAAGAAAGAGGAGAATATGAAAGTAGACAGAAAAGCGAAGGTTGCATAAATTATTGTTACTTAAACACAAAAGAAAACTTTGTTTGGAATCATCAGACATTTTGTAGTAAATTTCGTGCATCATTTTGAATCTTTTCATCTGTATAAAATGAAGAAATTCAGTTAAATTAATTGTAGGAATTTGTTAAGAAATACTTGCCACTATTACTTAAGACTTATTATTTTTCTACTTTGCAATGGTCCTGTTTCCCTAGTTTTGGAGCACTAATTGAATTTAATATCCAATATAACAGAGAAGAAAGCAACCTATGACTGCAGTGCTGCTACAATGACTAACTAAGAAATACCATATATTCATAATTTCAAGGGAAATATGCAATAAGAGAAAATCTAACTGTAAAAATATTTCTATTTATACAGTCTGGTTGAGTGCTCCTATAATAGTTGGCAAGCTGACATTATTATATATTACTCTGTCTTGTGAGATGTTTGCACGGCGGCGCTGAGGAGTTGGTGCCGAGAACATGTACAGCAAACCTTGGTATAGGGTGCTTTATTAATGCGGATCAGAGTAAATGTTCCTCCAGTTGAACCTCATCAGAATGATCTGAGAAATATAACCCACTTCCTTTTCCCTCAGGTTTACTTTTATATGTTCAGATTTGATTCATGGTCTATTGATAGATGTTGGTGCACTGAATATATTGGAGTACAAATGTGGAAACGTACTTGGGTCAGACAGGATGGAGTCCGTCTTGGGCAGAAACTGGTCACAGCGGATTCCCTGGTAGCCTTCTCGACACCTGGTGGAGGAAAAAGAGGAATGTCAGTCAATGAGTCAGGTAGACTTTCCAGGGAACAAATGCAAATACAACTACAACTGATTCAGACAACTTGGCGAATGTTTCATGCCTCTCAGACATTACGTGTTGGATGTCACAAAACCTCCTTAAACTAATTGAAAGTCGGAAATCCTGTCGCTTGCCCCCCGCAAACATCATCCCTGCTGTCCAGTCAAATCTTGGTGGCCTACCATCAAACTTGAAGCCCTCGGCCTGTAACCTCAGCAGGATTTTTGATTCAAATGAATCTTTTGAAAAGTTTTATAAAAGTTGTTCAACTTTGCAGCCAAGGACTATCTCAAAAATAAAGTAATTGTTATCTCGAGCGGACCTCAAAAAGATCATTCATGCTTTTCCTTCATCACGCCCAGATTACTGCAATGCCCTTTATTCTGGTCTTAGTCAGAAAGCTATCTCTTGCCTTATACTTATTAAACATGCAGCTACTAGGCTTTTAATCAACTCCAACCAAAACACAAGACCATTGCTCCCATCCGTGCCTCTCTCCACTGGTAGCCTGTAGGTGTTAGAATTGACTTTTATTTTAAAGCTCTGCAGGATTTGGGCCCAGACTATATTTCTAACTGAATGTAACCCCAGATCCTGAGTTGGGACCCTCCTGCCCCGCGTGTATGGAACTCCTTACCTGATCTCAGGCTAGCAACTTCAGTATCCTCTTTTAAATCTCGTCTCAAAACCTATTTTTATGTAAAAGCTTTCTTAAAGTGACCATTCTATTTATTTTATTTTATCTTATTGTATTATTTCTATTCTACTAGTTGTTGTACCAGTTCCTTATTCCCCGATTGTTATATACATGCACTGTTTAACCTTTGCTATTTTAACCGTATACCCTGTTTGTAAAGCACTTTGTAACTCTGTTAGGGTTAGGGTTATATAAATAAAGTCATTATTGTTATTACAACTGATATAAATGCAAGAGCTGCACATAAATGTTATTTTTGAGACAAATGTAGGGAAAGCAAGAAAGTGCAGAGACAGGCAAGCTGACAGGAAGAAATGAACAGTGTGGTTATTTTTACGGGCTGAAACCCGTAATGGGAAAGAATTTTCCTCAAGAAGAAATCTGTCCTTTCAGCCAAAATCACAAATTGGGGCTGCAGCAGAAAAGGAGCATTTAATCACCATGAAGCGAGACCCTGTAACCTTTCAGGTTCCTTGCTTGGTCATAGGAAATCTTAGAGTAAGAACTGCGTTATGATATATCGGAACTTGAAATTGATGATGAATCTCTGGTAAAAATGTTTTTTTTTTTCTTTGTACTCCCCTACAAGCCACAAAGAGGAAGAAATTCTGACGAAGAGTGATCAATTAATTTAAAACACCTTCCATGGTTTCTGCATAGCACTCAAACTTTCAAGAAATTGAAACAGTTGGCTTTGATTGGCACATTCGTGAGAGTGGCAGTCAGGCAATGATCATTAGGCAGCTATTGAATTCTGAAGTGTGCTTCGGCTGCTCATCAGAACAAGTCCTGGGAAAAGGCTATGCGTTGTGAGGATGTGTTTTTCATTCATTTCAGCTCAATAAATATATCCTTATTAACATATAGAAGTGTAACTGTGTCTTACAGTGCACAGAGATGCATGAAGGCAGAAATGCCAGTGTGCAGTGCAAAGCCTAATTGGGTGCCTCAGTTGGTTTGGATATCAATCTTTGCCTCTGGCCATTTGTACCTTTCTTGCTGTTCTGTTTTTCTCTGTCCCTCTTGAGGAAAATTCAAGTCTCATACATGCAAATAAAATATAAAATTCAGCAACAGAAGTAATTTGTGCTACCTCTCTAAATTTGACCCTGCTATATCTATTACAGCTATCATTCGGTCACTTTCTCAACTATTTTGTTTCACTAAGTCTCAATTTTCTGTTCTACACAACCTGCATCCCAATGCCTTCCCTGTTTACCCCTGTGGCTTTGTTTCATTGACACTCCTAGAATTAATCTGTATCTGCTCTGACAAGTTGACAGCAGAGCAAATATACATATCCCAGCGGTCTCTGCTTTTGGAAGCCCCCAGCTGAGAGAACATCTACGTCCACCCAGACAAAACACTGGAGCTGTGCACAGAGATCAAGCTTACAAAGGAATGAAGTGTGACATATCAAAGATTTTGCTCTGTGCAGAATGATAATGGCTACCCTCCTTTTGTCTTTCATCTACGGTGAGTGATTTTCAATTATTAAATGAGCTGCAGTAGGAGGGGAAAGATGCACTCGACTGTGCATACCAGAGGTGTGCTTAAACAGTTGGGAGGGAAAGGGGAAAATATGAGGAGATATATGGTGCAAAGAGAGTCCGTGACATTGGTCATGTGTCTACAAACAACAGCAAGAAAAAATGTTGTGATATTAAATTGAATCTCTCTGATATTTAATGGTGCGTTTGAAGTGTGGCTCCAGAAGGGGGTGGGCAGAGGGCAGGTCTTCACACTGGAAATGTATTTCTTCTTCAAAAAAGTCGGAATTGTTCAACAAAATGCTTTGTTTTTGTGTGCGCTGTAGTTCACTATTGTCTCACATTGAAATGCACAAAGGAGAATCTGCTCACAGCTGCAGCACATTAAAATAAATTGAGGTGGTGAGACGGATTCAGAAAGATATTACAGAGAATTCTACTAACTTCGTGAAGTTTAATTGTCAGTGGCATTTCAAATTCGCAAATAGATTTCCTTCGCCACATACATTGAATCATAACTACACTGATTTTTTTGCATAGTAAGCATGAACAGTATACTATGACAATAAGTATTCAGTACACACAGTATACAATTAGTATGCAGTATGGAATTGGCCCATAGAAGTGTCAAGTTCCTGGAGTACTAAGTCTGTACACAAAGTCTGTTGGTAGTGGTAAACTCTGGTTGTCATAGGAACCCCAGGGCATATTTTTTGTTTAGCAAGTGTGTGGTTTAGCAAACAACTGCATGTTTTCCGTACTATATGTTCGAGGGCTTCCTCTAGTAACATTCATCATACCTTGATGACAGATGGTAATTATATCAACCATGCTGTTAACAACAATCTCATCGTTTGTCAAGGCCTCTGTGTTGCTGCCTCCCCTCCAAGTTTGTTCTTCTCAGCTCTTACTGTTGCAGCGTGTGATGCCATATATGTGTTGTGTGGGAGCAGGAGAACAAAACAAGCACAACAAACACAGTCGCCTTGTTTTAAAGACACAATTTGAATCACATTTCAAAAAGACTCCAGTGAAAGTGGTTCAAACGCTGCTGCAGTATTTGGTGTTCGGACTTCAGCTTCCTAATCAAATGCTTCAATTCAGGATCAAAGTCTAACATGTCAACAGGTCACTTTAAACACAGCTGCACTCTTCTCTATGCCAAATATGTGGTAATTCAACATCTCTCCGTTCCACTGTGACCTATCCTGACTAAACTTTGACAGGAGGCCACCTTTGTCACACCAAGTGGAGTGGAGGAAGATAATTAAGAGAATAGAGGCTTAACATGGTGACGTTTTCTGTGTGTCATGCTCATTAGGGGGGACTGTGGAAATGAGGAGGAGCATGCAGTGGTGATTAAATTGAGTGTCTCTAGTGAGACTGAGAACACAATAGAACTCAGTTACTTAGACATAGCCTCCTTGTTGAGTGGCCACAAAACTGCTGTAATGTCCTTCTTTATCATTTCTAGCACTGTGCAGTATATGAAGTTATTTTATCCCAAAAATGCTCCTTCTCTTCCACCGATGTGTTCCCAGCAGAGATCAAAACACATCATAAAGCTCAGAGGAGTGAATCTTAGAATGGATGACAGGCAGTTGGAGGGTATTGAAGAGTTGCATGCCTTCTAATTAGCACCATAGTCATTAATTAAAAGAAAACAGGAAGTGTCTGCCTGTGCATGTGTGTGTGTGTGTGTGTGTGTGAGCACGCATATGTGTGAATCTCTCACAAGCGTACAAAGCAGCACAGAGCAGGGGATGTATATATAAACATGCTGCCTGCAGGATGAGGAATTTCTGCAAAGGGAAGTATGAAGTGCACAAAGACACACATACATATTATGCCTAACAGAATGTGCAGAGAAAGAGCACATCCCATTCAAGCAGTTCAAAAGTTCTCCATGTAATATGGCAAAACAGGCCATTTCTTTTTACCCTGTGATCTAAATATTCCAGCAGACACAGATTTGGGGTCTTTGGGATGATACTGAAACTGAAGCAAAAATGCACCATCAGCTTCTCATTGCTAAATATTTTGTAATCAAAAACACGCAATCCACCACTCAGTGTGTGTACATTTACTACTAGTTTTAATCAGGATGACATGTTTACATACATGCATAAGTAAATCATTTTCCAGTGGCATTAACCTAATATTAAAGCTGGAGTTGCATTAATGATTAATACATCATGTCCAGATTGTTTCACTCTGAAAAGATCATTTTAAAACTGAATATACAAATAAAATATATATTTTAGAAACAAGGCAACAAGGAGCCACATTTGGTTTTATTTAGCCTTGCTCTCTTTTTCAGGACACAGTAACATTCACACTGCTGCACACTACAGCAGCTCCAGTTGGGGTGAAAAGTGCTTTGCTAAAGGGCACCTCAGGGATTTATCCTGCAAATATGGGATTTGAACTGTTTTAAGGCTACAAATTATACATGCTGCAATCTCTAACTTTAAAAGCACTGTTTGAAAGTTTGGTCAAATGTCTGGTTTAAACTTCTACACTTACATCTCCTCACAACATTTGAATAGACAGATCTGTATGATATCTTGTACCAAATTAGAAGAAACATCAAGTCAGTCAGAAATCCTCATGGACACTGTCAAGTCTGACGTTAAATGCCATGACAGACCATCTGCATGCTCTGCAGTGCTGCTAGTTAGAGAATCTGTCCAATACAGAGAGACTGAAAACTGGCAAATGAAGATAGATTTCTGAAATGTTCTTCTCTGTAGCACAATTGTTATACATCTCTTTCTGGGTTGGTACAAGACAGAAAACATTCATCGTGTCCGCTGATATCCTCCTCAGATACTAAAGATGTGATACAAATAAAATAATGAGGCTATTTGCAGTGTCAAACATCAAAAGAAATATGAGAGATCCAAACAACTGCTTCTCTCTCCTTGGCAGGGCGGCCATTTAGACCAATTTAATACAGTGGAGCCACGCAGCAGCGTGAGGTTCAACGGTCCATTAAAAGACAAAATGCCACAGTGCAATGGCCAGACTGTGACAGGCTGGTTCAATGATCTTCACATTGTGGACCATTTTCTCAGCATGAAATTCATTTTTGAGCAAAATGGCCGATACACCTGCAGTAAACTGGCCAACAAATAACAGGAAATAGCAGAGGAAAAGTGTTGTTTCCGTCATGGTTAGAGCCTGACCTTACGACAATCTGCTCGGTAGGCATTGCAGAAGGTAAAAATCACAAAAACAGCCACACTTATAACACAATAAATGCTTCTTGCATCCCAATCTTAATTTGGAACATATTAAAAACGTCTTGCATTGCATTTTTGCACAATGCTTTCTAATCCTTATACTGCTAATCAGCCACTGTTAAGCTAAGCTTGCCCTGAAGACTAATTCATTGTTTTAAGTACTCACTCCACATGTGTACATTCAAATATTCATTATGTTGTGAAGATGCAATATGAGGAATGACTTATAGTGATACAAATTGTTAGCAAAAGAGAGGCAGAATCGCATGGCTCTATTCAGGGGAAAGGTTCACAGTATTGGAAGTAATCCTTCACAGAAAGACACTCAAGTCAATTAACCAACTAGAGAAAGTTCATTCAAAGCAATGGTTTCTTGATTTAATAAGGCACTATCATTGCTACATTCACACAGGTGCTAAGAAAATCCTTCACCAGGTTGTGCATTCAATAAGGAAAAACAAAAACATGGCGCCAGGAACAGGTGTAACAGATATTCTTTTATTGTGTTATTTGTAATTAGGTTTTCAGCCGAGATAATTTCTTACTGTGGGTACTTGATGAAGTCGTATCGTTTGATGTATCAAATCCTAATGTAATCCAATATGTCTGATGGGCTTTAATAGCAACTTGCTGCTCGGAGGTTTGTTTAATCAGACCTGCAGACAACCAAATACAATTGACAGCCTGGACTTCAAAGGAGGCCTGAGATGATTACTTTTCTACTTTAATGACATTACATATCTCTCTCCCGTATGTGTTTCCATTCATTCCTCCCTGTCTTGATGGGACAGAAAATTGAAATGAAAATCTAGCTTCGCTGACTATCAAGGGAAGTCTTTTCTCTCATTTTTCCCAGACGGGGTGATTGAAATGCATCTGGGGCGCCATGCCTCAACCTGACAGTTTATGAGAGGCAGGCAAGGTGTGAAACTGTGTGTGCATTGTATGTGTTGTTGTGCATGTATATGTACCTGCATATGTATTTGTGTGTTTGTATTTCACACGTAGACAAAAAGACAGCAAGCTTTCTTGGAAGTACTTGTGAATATGCATATCCATGTGTTTGCATGTATGAATAATGAGGAACACAATCCATCAGGATCTCTCAAAGCCAAACACTCTTTCCAGCGCAGCGCTACCCGCATTCAGATATGATGGTGAGCAAGTGGAAAATGCAATTACAACACCAGGAGCTTATTTCATGAAGATCAGTTAGACTGGTCTGTAGAGTTAGGCTGATTTAAATCTTAGTGTTAATCTAAGGCAAGTTGGATTACCCTCAAACTATGTCCAAACTAAGAGCTGTGTCATCTGCTGGACAACTGCCAAAAAAAAGAAACAGGAAGTAATTTAAGCATTAATTTGTAGCCACAATGCATAGCAGATTACTCCTACTTGTTGTACGCAACCACTGAATGTAGATGCATTATCTGAAGTGCATATTTTTGGATATTAGCTTCACCTTTGTGAAATCAGCCCCAGAGCATACTGTCCAGACCACTCACCATGTCACCTCAATCCCCCTTTCTTTCCTCTGTTCCTCCACCTCCCCTTCCTGTACTACTCCACAGCTCCATGTAACCCAAAGGGAGAATAGGGATAGAAAACTACTTCTGGAAGCCAGAGGAAGATGTTTGGCACCACATGTGTACCACCATGAAAACATGTAATGAAATGTAAGGGAAAACATAAACCAACCAGTGTATAACAATCTGAGTCAAGTCAGGTGTAAAGGCCAGGAACCCCCCCCTAAAAAGCCAATGATGAATATTTTCCCAAGTTTGTAAATTCAATTCTGACTAAGTGAGAAATTCATCATGTCTCTCTGGATGTTTCCAGTTGTCAAGCGTAACTGACTGCTGAGCTGCTCCCGTTCTTAAATAAAACATGCCTCCCACTGAATGTTGCATACATGCCATGGTGTTTGAATGTGTGTGTGTGTGTGTGTGTGTGTGTGTGTACCACATGCATAACAGAAGTGTCTTCGACACAACTCGTTGTTATTCATCAGACAGCCAAAAAGAAAGTAAAAGTGGATTTGTCCAAGCAATCCCTCTTGGAAACAGAGCAAAGGTGCTACATTAACTCATCCAGCATCTCTCAAGCAGTCAGTAATATACAGCAGAAATGAAGAGACACATGGGAGACAACAAACAAGAGGACGTCTGTCCTCACCAGAAAATGACAGCATTGGTCGTGTGTTCAAACAGCTCATGTGAATAATGACTGTCCAATGTTGTTCAATCAAAGGCGTAAGTAGTGTGGAGTTAAAAAATAACTCAACACAATCTTTCCTTAACCTTAAAGGGATACTTCATCCAACATCTAAGGGGTTGCATGTAGCTGCTGTGGTTCCAGTAACATAAGTATGCTTATATCCTATATTCAAATCTGTATCAAAAAGTAAATGAAAGTTACTGTGGGGAATATAGTTAAATGGCCTGATTACATACAATACATCCACAAAAACTCTTTAACCTCTTAAATAATTCCTAACAGCATTATCCACCTTCGACTGTCTAACCAGAACCAGAGTATGTCTAAATACACACCTTCTGTTTGTTGCTCGCACAGTTGACTGTCGCACGCAACTGTATTTTCCCAAGTTGGTTGCGAACGACAAATGCAACTGAAACTAGGTCACCAATGGAATTTATTATAACCACTGAGAATTCAAGCTGACTGCAGCTGCCGTCCTCCATGACGAAGCAAACTACTAACTTTTTAAAACCACCTTTTAAGCCTACAGAGGAGGAGCATTTTATACTCCTAACATTATTTGCGGAGTATTTCTTTCACCATGACCACAATCTTAACCAACCATGACCGTGATCATAGCAGTGATACAGAGAGAGAGCATGGAGCATGAGGATTGTCTGGCTGCTTAGTAAAGTCTTCCCTGTACTTTTACTAAGTACCTTTTATACTGTAGAAGACTACACACAATGTCACAATCTATAAATACATTCCTCCGTCTTATGCAGTGATCTTGATACGGGCTGGAAATATCATTAACGGTGAGATAACACTTAAATCCAAACCCTTATCTCTTTTTCATTTTGCCCCTTCACTCCATTTCTTTCCCTGTCTTTGACTTACTGTCCTTATGAATTCATCACGTAGACCACTTATCTACGTGCTTAATAATTCCATCCAAGTCACTTTGATTAGAGGGTTAATGCTATTGGCAGTGGTATTAAGGTAATATCTCTTCATTGCATCTGAATGTTAAAGGGGGTACTGAAGTACTTAGATCGATTAAATTAGCTGTTATCTCTGCCGGCAACAGGCAACAAGTTTGCCCCCCCCCCCCCCCCCCCCCACACACACACACACACACACACACTCAGCAACAGCAACCTGTACAGTACGCATAGACATTCAAGTACATCAAATTGTATATCCAAGGAGGATAGTGGGGTGTTTATATGTCTTAGTCTTTCCAAAGTTAATTCTTCGGAGCCAGAATTTTCCTTAAAAGCAGTAAGTGAAAATGTTCACGTCTGCAATCTGATTAAGGCTCCTTTTTCTACACAGTTTAAGACAGTTTAACACTAAAATGATGAATGCGAAAACGGTTTTCCCAGTATGGTGTGGAGGAACTTGACTAGCCTGCAAAGAGACCCTCAGCCGTACCCCATCCAACACCTTTGGGATGAATCGGAGCACTGTTTACAAGCCAGGTGTCATTGCCAAACATCAGTGTCCAACCTCACTAATGGTTTTGTGGCTGAAAGAGAGCAAATCCTACAGCCAGGTTCTAAAATCTGGTGGAAAGCCTGAAACCAGAAGAGTGGAGGCTATTATAGCAGCAGATTAATGCCTGTCGTTTTGGAATGACGTGTTCATCAATCACATTAGGATGTGAAGTCCTGGTGTCCACATACTTTGTTCTGTTGTCCACATAGTTTTGGCCATGTAGTGTTTAAGGTTTTGGTGTGTCTTACACCAAAAATCTCTTACCAAACTCATCCAAATCCCAGAAACACAGTATGTTTAATATAACTTTGCTATAAACTATAAGTTCTTTGTCCTGTCCTATGTTACAATTTGCAATACTGAGTGTTTCACCCCTCTTTCACTTATTTTCTGCTTGATGTGCTGTAGTGGCCTTTGGCAGTTGAAACAATGGGAAGAATGGACTTGCCTAAATGAGGTACCACAGGGGTGGCAGCTTTATCAAGTCCTAATTTCAGAAAATATTCCAAAACAACTAAATGCCAGAGGAGGATTTATGCAGGAGAGTGTGCAGTTTGTGTCGAAGAACAATAGTGCCATGAAAGCTTTGACCTTTGGATAAAATTAAGCAGCAGGAAAGTCCGTCAGGGTAATCAGCTAATTAAACTCGCCCCTTTTGGCTTCTGTTTTGGATTATTTTATGTCCCTTCGGATTTTTTTTTCATTGTGAAAGTGTCACTTGCATGCTGCTGATCCCGTTAGAGGGTAGGGTTGAGAGCACATTTGGCAAGGATAATACTTCACAAAGGAATTTTAAGTTATAAACCTTCTGGAAACTGGCAGCCACTTCATCTCCCAAATGTTGATGCTGGGATTTAAATTCTTATACACGTAAAATGTAATTTCACAGCTGTGCCATTGCTTATAGGAAACATCAACAATGTTACTGAAAGCAGCTGCAAAGACAGTTGATATTAGATTAGAAATAAATCCACCGGAAAATTGGAAGCGTATCTGTATGAAAAGGTGGGTGATTATATTCACTGAACATATAGAACTGCACTGATGAGATGAACTCTCATGTTACCTCATTTTACCTTAACAGGGAGATTGGGAACACTGTTATTTTCTATGTAAATAATACATAACTTCCACTGTAATTCCAATCCTCCAACCACTGTCTTGCTAACTTTAAACTCAAATTTTCTTGTGGTTTAACATTTCTAATTTCAGTTGACAGTTGCTTTAAATTAGGAAATGTCTCTGAAATGCACTGCATCAATTTCACTCTTAGTTAGCTAGTTAGCTGTCACATGTTTCAATTGATTGATTGATTAAAACAACAATGTCATGATGCTGACTTTCATTATTCTGCAACTACAGCACAAAGTAGCTCTCTGCCCTCAAATAATTCAACAACAGGCTTCAGGATCTGTTTTGTCATTATTTCTGACCTGAAGCACTTGAGTGCACGACCAGCTGAATTCAAAACTTACACAGAGCACCGGTAAGCAGCATCTCAAACACTGCAAGCCAATTATTTTTTAGAGAGAGAGAAGTGGTCCACGTGGAACACAGGAAATGGCAAAGCAAATGCTGGCAAGACAAAGCAGATGCTGAGATGATTTACTGAGCAAACACTAGTTCCTGTCAGAAAAAAGGTGTGAGCAAAGCTTTAAATTAGGAAATGTTTCTCAAATGCACTGTCAAACATCTTCCTGAATCCAGTAAAACTGCACTTGGGGTTCAGGGGAAATATCAGGCCATCTTAACAGTGCAACTGTAATTTGTCTTCTGGAAAACTGTGCAGTGTTAGTTTATCTTCTGAAACAATTTTATTTTTTTGACCTATCCTAATGGTTGGTGTTATTTCTTTAACTTGTACTTGTATTCTGGTATTATGCAACTCAGCCTTAGGAAAGCACTACTAAGGTTGCTGTGATGCATATAATCAATCGTAAAAACATCTGAAAATGTTTTTGTGTTTCATCTATATGATGTGCCCATATGAAGCCCCATTACCCCCAGGTAATATGGAGGAATTTCAGTTTAATCAAAACACAACCTGAGGCTAGAGAAAAGGATTATATGACAGGGTATTACCAATTTCCAGAGGATTATTACCCCATAGTGAGGATTAAGGACATTGGCATACACAGTTCCTCAAGCCTGAGAGATAGATGTCAAAATCATGATAAAAACAACTATTATCCAAGCAAAGGTCCATCCAGTTCCTGACATATCACACTTGACGTGCGCTCATGTCAGCTGATAGCTTTAATTAAACTCCACAGCTAATACAGAAATACAAGAATGCATAATATCTCTAACTAAAACCTCAGAACTGAAGCCTTTGTTCTTTTAAAGCAGCCATATTTTTCATGATTACAATGTATTAAATGATAATGTTACAAAGCAAATATATGCCAATTCAAAGACGTTGTGGATATTACCATGGAGAGGAACATTTATTCTGGCAATGAGGATATTAGATAACAGATGATCACAAAAGGAAACTTGGCAGGCACAACAGCAGAGAGGGGAATGTGATTTGCATTCATTCACACCTAAAGTGATGACCTTTGGTGTTCTCTGTTGTTGTCCTCCAAGTGAACTCTCAAACAAAGCAGGATTGCTTTCATGGACGGACGTGTTTGATAAAAGTGTCAAGTATATCCTCATTATCTGTCATTCCTCAGAAGCGTAATCATGCTGAATTGCTATTTATAACTACTGTGTTTCATGTCCCGTTTAAAGAAAAGTTTTGCTTTAAGAAACAATTTTGACAAAATACTGTCAAATCATGTACTGATAACAGTACATTGATAAAAAAAACAGAACAGATCTCTTTTTCGTGTTTGTATTTGATGTTCAATTTAGACTATGACGGAGTGGAAGTCAGGTTACTTCATAGCGAGTAGTAAAAGGAGATTTCGGATAAATGAATCATCACAATTGTAAGAAAATCACTGACAGGTTGTTAGTGTGTTGCAGAACTGTAATATCATAATGATGTGCATGTCTAACAGAGGACAATCATTCATGCAAAAAGCGGTGCATGGCATGGGCACTTCTTTTACTTTGCCACAGTACTTCAGCAGTATAATGATTTAATGGTTTTGAAGACAGAATAACTGAAATCCGTGCTTCACACAAAAGCTCTCGTGTCAAGAAGCTGACGAGACTCTTGAGCACATGACGTGAATTATGCTAATATGGTTACTAATATCAACTGGTCTTAATTGGAAAAAATAAGAAAATGATTAACAGAAGAAAGAACATGAGGTCATTTCAAGTCTTGAATGAGGTTGGCCTTGTGTAAGCTCAATTTTAAGTGAAACAATCAACCTCCACTCTCATGATGAATCACAAAGACAACTTTACTAATTGGTGGAACTCCTTTTATCTTCATCAATTTCAATTTTGAACAATAATACAATATACTTTACAAAGGATTGCAGACAATAAAGAGGACAGTAAGTGGAAAAAAAGTAGCTGCAACAACAGAAGCAAAAGTGAACCTCCCAAAAAATCTGTTGTCAACAGCATTCTTTAGAGGAGGGAGGAAAAAAGAGGAAAGAAGCTTTGTTATGAGGACAAGAAAGAGGCGAGAGGAAATAATTACTACATTACAGGAGAAGCCGTTTACACAAGACTTCCGTTGTGCCGCAGGACTCTCAACATGCAGCAGCTTATGTGACCCAAAAAGACCTGATAAACACACCCTGCCTACAGATTCATCATTTTTGGGAAGAGGAAAGAAATGAGAGCGAAGCCGCCACTGCTACCGCCAAATCTGTTTAGTTCAACCTCGCCCTCGAGTTAGCAAAGAGTCTAGTATTGTTTTGACAAACTTTCAGGAGCGAGATAGAGATATAAAGTGTGAAAGAAAAGGAGGGTTTGTGGAGGTTTATCAAGTGAGAAATGTGTGTTTCATGCCATGCAGAGGACAGCTATCCCAGCCTTTGTTGGCATGTTTGTGGGAGCAGAGCTTTCATGTTACATCTTGTGGAGAGCAAAGAGATATGAATTCTTTGGGCATGATTATTTAGATTGTATTTCCTTGATACTTTTGTTCATACATATATAGTGTGGTATATAAACCAAAATGTTTTGAATTAAAGGCAGAATAAGTCTGTTTAACATTAAAAGTTGGCCCCTCCTCCTGATCTGGCACCTGGTCGCTACCCCACCCTCACACCCTGTGCACTTGTTATTGGCTTGGGACTACACAACCACTGCCCAAAGGTTGAAGCCCAGAAACGTCCCGAACACTGATACAGACACCACCACCCGTTCTCATGTCATAAGCCACTGAAAGGAATTGTTTTTGTATGAGTCTTTGTTTTTTAGGAAAATCCAACACATTCTGCCTTTAAGTAGATAGTTGGAGAGCTGCTGTTGAGTAGAGCAGCAGGTTTTCTCAAAGACTTGAGGCTTGGGCGGCCATTGTGACATGGTCACGACAATACTCACATGACATATATATGTATGTATGTTGAGAGAGTGAAGCGTTGCTTCACAGCCAGTGTGGAAAGTGACCAGTATATATGCGACTATTGTCTTAAGATGTCTTTTATATACACAGGAAGCATTTCATTTTTACTTCAAGTTGGAAATACGAATGACCATTATTTTCAAAGTTGAGTATATTTATGAAATTCTCTGACAATTCATCATATACATTTTTAAATCTTTTTATTGGTTTATCATAAAAAAACGCATTTGGTTTTGAGTCGTCTCTCCTTGGAGGATGGACCGGTTTTCTCACTGCTCTGCAAGTGCAGCTTAGTGCATCATGTCAATTTGACAGGCCCATGTTTTACAGTGGAGAGGAAGGAAAAGGGTTGGGGGGGGGCAAGAGAGAGAGAGAGGAGGGAAGGCCGAGAAGATATAGGGAGACAGTACGTGATATGAACTTACAAGCATGCAGTGCCTCCTGTTATTGTATGCTTGTGTGGATGTGTGTGAGCGTATGAGAGAGAGGAGAGCAGGGGTGGCAGCTGTAGTATTAATTAGGCAGGTGAGATGAGTGGGCTGCAGCATCATTACATTGGCAATTAGAGTGCAGTCTATTTGCCCAGCATGCCCCTGGCTCTGAGAGAGAGAGAGAGAGAGATGCAGAACTACTTTGGAGACTGAATGAGAGTGAAAGATGAGGTATAAAGAAAAAGATTGAGAAAAGCAGGTGTGAGAGATTTAAACGGAGAGGGGATGTAATGTAGTCGCGATTCATGAAAAGGATTTATCGCTAATCCCTCCAGTGATAGTCAGCTTCCATGATCTCCACCACCGTGCCAGTCAATCACAGAACAATGCGATATGTTAATAGAATGCGGCCGATGTGACACAACGTCCTAGATATTTCTTTTCTTTCAGCGTATGGATGTCGTCTTACAGTTGGGTGATGGATGACTTAAACTCTTATAGAAAGGAGCAGATGCCTTCGGATGCAACACCACAGCTGAGTGTGCCGCCATTCTTTCTCCCTTCCGGTGTGCACAAACACACACACACAAACACTATGAAAGACATATAAGATTGAGAATTCCCCGATGCTGTAACTCTGAGAAAGAAGAAGGAAGACCAAGAATTCTCCAAAAAGTAGGGCAACCCACTATCAAGCACAAACTGCACGATCAATGTGTGCCCAGCTATAACCCCAACAAGGAACTACGCTATCTGACAGCAAATTTCAGTGTAATTAAACTTTATTTAACCACTGCTCACGTGAAAGGATAAACTTCTGGATTTTTATATAAAAAAAGAGAATCCATCTCTACAAACTGGCTTCATCCAGATACAGATTTTCACTATCCTCTGTTCTTGGAGTTTGGGTGGGTTCATGATTTGTACGAAACCCTGTCTTGCTTTTAGCTGAACAGCGTTTAGCTAGGCTACATGTTGCACAAAGCAGGAATTCTAAAGGAAAGGAACTATATTACATGATCAAAAATGAGTTATATGAGTGAAGGAATTACATTTAAAATTGAATGACATATGGTTTTGTTGGCAAGTAGTCGTGGTATTCAGAGGATAATGCCCATTTACAACTCGTGAATTCCCTGAAGGCAAAGAATCGCCTGATGCGTTTCTGAAACACAGACCTTGTCAGGTATTATCCCTTCCTTTTTTGGTTTTGAACTCCATTATTAGTGTCAAAGCATTTAAAGAGAGAAGAAGCTCAGCCATGGAGGGCATTCCGGTGGGAAAACTGTTGGTGGACACAGAATGAGCTTTTTGTCAAGCATTCAGATGCATTTCAGTCACTCTGAAATGTGTTGCCGAGGTCTGAACAAGCTCTGGTCCCTGGGGGATCCGGGGTTTGGATGAACAGGGTTGAGCTGTGGTGTCTGTGCTGGTCAGACAGTGCTGTGAGTGGGACAGAGAGCTGGAGGGAGCTGGCCGGGATGACTTTGGCTCTGTCACACCAAGGTCTCCACTCTAACTCCACTATAATGAGCCTGTCAGCACGGTGTGAGCCATAGGAGATAGGCTGCCCCCCATCAACCTAGTTTCACAGTCAAGGATGAGTAGCTCTGTGTGTGTGTGTGTGTGTGTGTGTGTGTCTGTGCTGGCATTGTTTATTGTCAGATTTTTTTCCTTAGCATTCCCAGCAAACCTGTTGTCATCTATGCTGGTGAAGAATGGACTGAAGTGCTTTTATCTTTGCAGAAGGCTGTTCACTTGACCTTTATCTGGACCACATCCTCTCAGACAAACACTCTGCTGTAGATCTCGGGAATGCTTTTAACCAAAGTAACCTATGCAGATGCACTTAACTGCTATGAGTGATCTTATAAATGAGCAGTCAAACAACAACCAAACAAATGAAAACAAAACTGGAAGAAACCTATAAGTGTATTTTTACACATAAAAATATACAAGTTTAGAACCACTTTTAGGAATTGAAGACCTCAATCACATTTGCTGTGTGTGCACATGTTTCACTGTATCAACAACAAGCTTCTGCAAATGACCATTTTCAACTTATCCAGTGAATCATTTGTATTGTATGTATCTGTATTAGTTGCTTACACATCGCGGGCCTAAAAACGATCTAGAAAGGGACAAACAACTCCAAACATTAGGCTTGCTAATGTGTGTGTTTGTCTGAGCTTGTGCATGTGCATGTGCGTGTGCATGTGCGTGTGCCTATGTGTTTTGCTATAAAGCCTCCCTGATCCAGTGTTAACTGCTCTCATAAACAAGCACCTGCCAGATGTGAGCCTCTGCCCACAGAGGACTACTGGCTGTGAGTGGAATCCATAACCAGATGCGTCCTCTGCTCGCGGCCTTCTTTTCTCTCAGACAGATAACGCAAAGTCTAAAACCAAATACAACTGACCTTCTGCTAAAGCTCAAGCTTTACTGTCCACAACAGAAATATTTTACTGCCCCTCGAAAGACAGACAGATATACAGGCAGGCAGGGCGGAAAGAGCTGTAGAGCCTGCTAGGACCTGTACATGTAGTAAAGATCGATGTATATTCTCTCAGGTGCTGTTCGAAAGGTTTGAAAGCGGAAAAAGCTCCTTTCAAATGGCCGGACAGAGTGCATTGCCCAAACATATTTCTGAAAATTGAGAAAGCCGACAGTCAGCCTGTCTTTCTGCAGCAAATGACAGGTGTTCAAAGGTGTAAAAAGGTCAGAACTTCGATTTCCTTTTCAAATTCCGCCCTCTACATCTCTCACATTCATACTTCTGGCAGCATCCATGTGCACGGCCGGACTGTACCAATCACCTTTGTGTTGGCAGTGATGGAGGTGGGCTGCACTTGAAGACATGGGAGGAGTTGGAACGAACTCTGGATCACCTTCTGACTAAAAGCTATGACAAATCTGCACCAATAGACAGATTCTCTCTTCCCCTGACTTCAAGTATCTCAATAAGAGTGGCCCAGCTAGCACTTCACAGGAAATGCAGCTACCTCTGCATGGTTTTCTTCTCTGTAGACTGATTATTGATCTCTTGTACCAACAGCTTCTTCCACTTTTTTTTCCCAAGCATGAGCACAGGCCCCCCGCCCTACATTCAAGGTAATTACCTCAAAAAACTATGTACAACTTGGCTATTTGGACATGGTGAAAGACCTGTCAACCAACCATATCCTGGGTACCTTTTCTCTCCCCTTTAGTTTGTTTAAAATTGTCTTTAATTTATTTCATTGAGCCCATAATTGACATGTGTTGCATATCATTGCTGTCAAATGAAAACCATGTATCTCCAAATTTTTTATTTTGAATTTCTCAGATAAACTGAAGGACTAAATGTTCCTTCATAGGATGAGGAAATTCTTCCACTTCTTAAGCTAAATAAATCATTTGAAACTCTGGATTATTTGAAAAATGTTTTGTCACAAAGCTAGAGAGAAGGCCACAGAAAGTTGATGTTTAGGAGATACATGTTTTTTTTGGCTCGGAGAGACTTGAGACAAACTGCACTATAGGAATTAAGATTAAGAAATACTATGATTTTGAAACCAATATGAAGTGTACAAAAACACATGGGATTTTTCACTCTGTCTTCCTGAATAATCTGAAATTTTCAGTAAATGAGGCAGCAATCATTTCATTACGTTCTCTCACCTCAGTTATTGCTCCTCCGCCATAGTGGCATGTTCCCTGTAGCAACTAATAACTACTCTCTAAACACTGTGTGTCTGACTTTTATTGTGCAGTAAAATGACAACTGGGACACATGAAAAACACACTCTGTAGTCTCAGTGTTCAATGACAATTTTCTCCGAGCTGCTGGGGACACAGACTGACGTTTCCTTCAGTGTGACAGTGTTTCGCTGTTAGAAAGACATGAAATTTCAGGTTATTTCAGTGACGGCGACGAACAGTGAGAGTACCAAGTGAGGAGGAATGAAACATCTGTCATTAGGCGGAGCACCTCACCCACATGCAAACACAATATACATGACCACACACATGCAAAGCTGTTGCATGTTCAGAATAGAACAATACAGATACATGCGCCCACAATATGACTTATCCTGCGTGATGTGTAGCTGGAGGATCTATTGAATTGATGCCAGAGATGTAGCCTTGTCAAAGTTACCATGACAATGAAGGTGCATTAGTTTGCTAATTCAATCTGCCAAAGTCTCTGCAGTGCACATGGCTCTGGTGCCACACGATGTCGTGACAACATATCCCGTTAAACACTATCCTTGTATTGTTATGCAGCTTCTGTGGGCTGTTTACGAAACGTTCACAGCTATTTATGACCCTTTGAAAGGCAAGTCACGGCTAATTTAGGGCACAACGCCCCACACTCATTGGTTGTAAACGTGTTATTGTGGCACGCATGGAGAGATATTCTAATATAATAGGCTGGTTGGTGGAAGGGTGCCAGAGTTGCATGGCGGCTGGGTAAAGTATTCTGGCGGAGCAAATTAGCTTCTCTGTCACACAGCAGCCTAGTGTGTGTTTGCTGCTATTGTGAGACACACATACGCACACACACACACACACACACACACACACACACACCCTGTGCACTGGAGTGAGTTAGTGCTCCAAGTCTAGCGAGAGAGGGAGCATCCTTGATTCTTGGCAGTTAGATGGATTGGTGTGTCTACATGTGTGTGTGAGTTGGACAAAGACAGACGAATGAGAGAAAGAAATGAGAGAGAGAAAGATGGAACAAGACCAATATTAGCCGGTCCAGCTTTTCCTGAGTGATTGGCACTAAGTGGCATTCCCTATCGGGGCCAATAGACTCTAGTCTTCATCAGCCTCCATCCAGGCCTCAGGACCTACGTGGCACAGTTTACTCCATGTCGATAAACCATTCCCAGGCTGAGTATCTTGTCCCTCAGTGTCACAGTTTCAACTCAGCACCAAGAGAGAAGAGAGAAAGGGAGAGGCAGACGGAGAGAGGACCTAGTTTTGGTTTTATATTGTCTTCAGGTTTAATTATCCTTTTGGCAGGAACACTGCAGTCATTATTGTTGTGGATGCCAGCACAGACTTAGGGAGGATTTTCTCTACTAAATTTCTTGACGCTCGAATCAACTTCTGACCCAGTCTGCTGGTAATTGGGCTGCTTATCAACGCAGATGTCATGTCAAGGTGCTTCCAAGCTCAAAAGGATGCTTACATTCAGTAACTGTGTGAAAATAATCATTTTAATTGCAAACAGGGTAGAAGGAGTATGTGTTCAGAGTCATTCATTTTTAGTATTAAAACAAACGTGACTTGAATTGTGGAGGATTTGAACTGATATGTCTGTGCTGTAAAATAAAATAAGAGTTCAAGGCTGACGAAGTTCATTATGAGGCTTGGAAGAACTTGATACTCTGATTTCTTCTATTGGAAAATCAGCCTTTTTCATTTTATGCATACAATATATACAGTATAACAAAAAAAAAATTAGATTCTTACACAAAGAAGATGTAAAAAGTATAATCATGCCTGATAGAAAGTGGTGATTAACATGCACAGGAATCTACAGAGGCTTTACAGTGAGTAAAGTGTAAGTGGCATGTTGACCACGATCAAAATCTTCATTAAAATCTTTCTCAAACACAGTGTCTTTCTCTTTTTGTTTCTTTTTCTTGACTCTTAACCTCAACGGACGCACAGTTACACACAACTCCTCCGCTCAAAACCATGGCGTTGTTTTCGATTCATCTCGGTCTTTGCAGCCACACATCAAGGCCACCGCCAACACAGCTTTTTTTTATTTCCCACCTGGGCAGAATTGCCAAAGTCTGTCCTATCTTATGAAACAGATATCCTAATTCGTCTAAAGTCGATAGTTGATTCTCACATATACTGCCTAAGTCAGCTACCAATGAGCTTTGAATGAACCAAACGTCATTATAGTACTGTTAACTCAGCCAGCAGAGTTATTATTAGTATGCATATATGTGCATATAAGCTCCTAAAGCACCTTGCTGTCTTCAGAGTAATTACGTGGCCAAGCTTTTCCACACTGCCTCAAGGCAATGCTAAAAAAGATAAATGTTTCTTGTTGCTATAGCTTCCATAAGTCATTATGATGCAGCTTTCTTTGTTTGTTTTTTCTGCTCTATGAACAGCATATATAGGCATGTATGTTTTCTTGAATTTTTTATTTGTATTTTGTATATTTCAGGTATGGCTACTTCCAAAACGAAAGGGACTCTGTTGTTCTGAGGTTCACTCTATGGACTTATGGACTGGAGGGTTTAAGCCCTTAAGACCAAAAAATGGCCGACGTATGTTTCCAGTCTCTTTATTAGAAAATTCAAAAATTGTTTCCATGGAAACTAAAGTGAGCCCTACCCTGTGCAGTACACTCCAGGTGTGTGTATGTGTGTATGCCCTTCCATTATTTATCTCTCTCCATACTCAACATTTGATGGCCAGAGAAAATCAATAGCACATATGTCTATTAAAGTTTCTATTGTTGTTGCTGTCAAAAGGCTGCAGCTCTGGAAATTCTCTTGATTTTATTATGTGCTGGATGTACAGCAAGGCGCATTGTTTGCTTGGGCTACTGTTGTTGTTGTTGTTGTTGTTGTTGCTGAGCTGAGGTTATTTCTGTCTTAAAGAGCTCTTCCCAATCTGTTCATGGAGCATAGATCACTTAAGCCCTATTTAGAAATTGCACTGCAAAACCTCTGATACATTCCCAATAGATCTGTCCTCAGTAAGAAGTGAAAGCCATCAGCAAAGACAATCAGGATGTGTCAGCAGGAGGCACAACACGATACTGTAATTAGGGATTGTGGTTTCAAAATAAGAAGAGGCTAAATAATGAAACAAAAACTCATGTGGTCTCTTTCTTTTCTTGTCTTTACCTTCCTCTATGTCTGTCTCTCTGTTTGTGTTTGCGTGTCTCCCTCCTTTGAAATAACCTCCATGGCTAATGATCTGCCGTGACCTCAGCGATCTTTAATTGAATAATAAATGAGCAGATCTTATCCCGGGCTCATCTCCAGCAGACTGAAGAACACACAAAAAGACACCAGCACAAACACATACACACAATACAAACTCCAAGGTCGTACATTAGGAACAAAATACTGACTTGGTGTCTGATTCCCAAAGAATTCAATCTACGTATTGCATATGTGCGATATACATATGTGGACTGACAAAACATATTACTCATCAACTGTAAAGCTCCACCAATCAATGTTTCTTATATTAACAATAAATCGAAAGGCTATGTGAAATGTGGAAGGGGTCACTTGCAATGACAGAGCTACACAATCATTCAACTCAGCAACTCAATGGTGCTTTTTAGCCTCTTTTAGCTAATCGCTTTGGTTGTATGACCGTAAATTCACCCCATTTCCAGCATACAGGCTCTGATAAAGCCACTGTACGCTACTTTCCAAGCACCAAGCAAACAGTTAGTTGACAACTAGTTGGTGAAGAGAGACATTAACAGCTAAAGAGGTTTTGTTCTCAAGAATTTATGGAGACCAAACCGGATCTAAATGAAGAGTGAATACTGGAATTACAATCGTCAGGTAGATAAAAACACAATTCCAAATGAATGCTAATGTTGTTGCTGGATATGTGAATAGGTGGGGGTTAAAGGTCCCATATTATGCTCATTTCAGCTCTACATTTATATTCTGGGACACCACTAGAGTAGCTTTGCATGATTCACAGTTCAATAAAGTCCTTATTTATCTTCTAGCCCTCAGTTCACCGTCTGTCTGAAACAAGCCGTTTTAGACAAACTGAACAACCTCCAAAAGCTTGAAGAGTCGTCCTGAGCAGAGCGCTCCGATAACTTACTGAGTGGGAGGATGAGCATCCCTCTACTTGGTGGGCGTGCTGTGATCGGAGCAGATGACCTGCTGGAGCCATGGTTGACTGCGGTGACTATATAGTTGTGACATCACAACCTTACTGAAGTCCTGACGGCTCGTTTAGAGGCAGTGTCTGAATACGAGCTGTGAACATTTCTCCCTGGACCGAGCGTTTTGATACAGTATTTATATAGCAGCTAGACCTGCTATATAATCAAAAAGACAAGGAAATCTCACTTTCTATAATATGGGACCTTTAACATGTTAGCCATAACAACTTCACAAGACAATAATATATCAGGAATATACGTCTTAGAGGTCTCAACAGTTCAGAAATGTTGGACCCAATCTGATATGGACCCGTGGAAAACCTACCCAAACAAGAGCCAATCCGAAAGGGACCCAAAGACAATAAGATTCAAATACATCCATGGATAATAGACCCGACCCAAAATGTGGCTGGTCCAAATAAGAGATAGGACACTGGCAGCAGTGTAATGCTTCACAAACTAATGAGCAGTAACACTCCACATTTTTCTCCTGTGATAATTATGACCCACTTCATGATCGGAGCTGATAGCGAGTCTGTCTGGATCCCCTCTGGTATGAGACATATTGACACAAACCCTTCCTGACTCGAGTATAATTTGGCCTTGGATACTTATGACTACATGGACCCATGAAAACAGACGTGTTTTGTTCGTAATAATAACCCATTGCTTCTTTACTTAATTTCTAGACTCACAAACGCTTGGTAATAAGTGAAATGTAAAGTATGAACTTGTTGGCAAACAGATGATAATGCGATTGACTGCCAAATCAGGCCTCTTTGGATGTCAGGCGAGAATGGAGACATTACTCACTCCAAAATAATATCCTTCAACTTGAATCACTTGATTATACTGGAAAATGTGTTATTAAATCATAGGATTCATGTGTGAAACAAAAGCTTGCTACCCCGCTGTGAAATAGTCTTATGCAGTGTGCAGAGTGCAAATACAAAGGGTGATTGAATAAGGCTATTTGGGTGCATGGTGGGCCTTGGTGGGCGTGTTTGCACTGCAACCTGATTTACATAAATTTCTCAGTAAGTAAGATGGAAGCTGTGCTATTAACTTGAGCTACTGAGGAGCAAAGAATTCCCACAAAGAGCAATCTTACTTAGCATCAAGGTCAGAACAACACTGGAGATGGTGTGTGGGTTCTTCAATATGGGGATTTGTATGAGAGAGAGAGAGAGAGAGAGAGAGACTTACTGTGGCCAGATCAGCACTTGGACACAGGGACTTGTGGGGAGGAAGCTTTTTTATCAGAGCTGTTCAGAGCTCACATTACAGCCCCATAACCATGCCTCCACTCCCTGATCAACTTAATGGGCAGACTGGGGCTTTCGGCCCTCTGCCATCCTCCTGCACTTCCACACATGCATGATCACACGTGCATGCACGGATACACACACGCAGTATGTACACATATAACTGAATTAAGCAACTGGGAACCAAAGATATCACAGGCATCCAGGCAAACAGAATGAGAGGGAGAGGTTTGATAGAATGGAGGGACAGCGAGAGAAGAGAGATCATGAAACGGAGACAAAGAGGAAGAGTGTGTGTGTGTGTGTGTGTGTGTGTGTGTGTGTGTGTGTGTGAGATTTGGACGGTGAGAACGGGCCGCCAGCTGCTGGGAGGTTTGGCATTGATATGACAGAGCGAGGCTGGCCATGGGGCGTGACAGCATCGACACTAAGTCCTCACACAAACAAGTACACACACACACACACACACACACAGTAACATAAACATACACAGAGAGAAACACACACATGAACTCAACACACTAATCCGTAACTGCCAAGCACAAGGGATGCTCCTTCACTCTCTACACTTTGAGTGCTAACTGGCCTGCTTGTTCAGTGTGTGTGCGTGTGTGTGTGCGTGTGTGTGTGCATGTGTGTGTGCATGTTGGTGTGTGGACCAGTGTTGGAGAAGCTTCTCTGAAAATGCCGCTGAGCTACCAATTACTTTGCCCTATTAGCTAGCAAAGCTACAACATAGAGAAAAGCAGTTAAGCTACTCAAAAGCTGTGAAAAGTGGCTAATTGCAATGAAGCTTCTTAATAAGCAAACACACTTTAAAATTTAACTCAAAGTGTCAAAATATTACTGCAAAGAAAATGTATTTTAAGCAAACTTATGCCAGAGATAGCCAAAACAACAGCAATATAAATTCATATAATATTATGAACACAAAATAGAGGCAGTAAGAGGCTACAAGGCTTGTCCCTATTCTTATTATTATAGTTAGAGTTTTCAGGAAATCAGTTTAGTTAAATAACAACAATTAAACATTAGGTAGTGAATCTTGGTTGTCAAAGCTTCCCAGTAGCAGCTGAACACACAATCAAACCCGGGACAGTTTATTGTTATTGTATTTTATTTATTTTTACAAAAATCCACCACTGAACCGTAACTCTGACAAAACTAAAACAAGCCTGTACAGTCATTTTTATATGAAGTGAAGGGGAACGACAGACTACAGTATTAGCTGTATTTTGACATTTAAAACACTGTGATGTTGCTAATTAATTTAAATACCTTCTGCTGCTGGAGCTAAGTAGATGTGAGTTGTTATAGTATCGGTGTGGGGACAACTCACTGGTGTGTACAGTATAAACTGCACAGTCTCTCGTCCACACTGGTTTGAATACATGTGTGTCTCACTGAGGCTCATTCTTTAGGATTACTAAGGCTCAGTTTTAGTCCTCACTGCGAAGGCGACAGCTGTTCTCGGCTGTCCTGTATGCAAAAACACCTGACACAGCACCAGAAGTCAGACATATTGTACATTTTCATTGAACTGGATCCAACTAATCATCCATCAAGGTTATATTTGATGGCAGCTAGCAGTAAACCCCCACAGTAATTGGTCCATTCAACCTCTCCTTGGTGTTTTCATCTCTAATGGCTTTTCAATTCACCCATTTCCACCATCAGGCAGTGGGCCTTGAAATAAATCACTTCCCTTATAATTCAGTGTTTTTTCTCCCACATCAGCAATGTAGATTGGTCTGATTTATTGCTGCTTTTGCTTCATTTTTGCCTTCACTCTATCTTTTGTTTTATTTTCTCGCTTTCTATGTGGCTGTTTGGAACCTAGGCCGAGCAATACAAGGTCTTTCGGGAACTGTATTTTGTTTTCTTTCATATTCTTTCCCTCTGTCTCTACAGTGCAGTAAAACTCCCCGGCCACCTTCACATGGTTGCCACAGTAACCACATACCCGCCCTCACTTTGTACATGAACGTGTGTTTGTGTATGCATGCCTCGGATGTGAGCAAGTACGCGTGAGAGTAAGCGTGTGTGCGCGTTGAGGGACATGACATATTGGAAAAGTGTCCACTGGTCGCTTGTCTTACCGCCTTGAGGCTTTTCCCTTATCACAGGCTGTCTGTGTTACACACACACACACACACACACACACATTTACTTAGGTCACTTTTGGACTTACATTCATTTCCTGGAGACTTACCCTAACCCTAACCACGACTTGCCCAACCCTAACCCTTATCATTGACCCAAATATCAGCTTTTTCCCAATTGGGGAGATGGCTTTCGTCCCCAACTGGGAAAAAGCAGTCCCCAATTAACTGGTTTTAGGTCTGAAATGTGTCCCAGAAGGTAGCTTAAATCAGAAACACACACATACACACATACACTCAAGAGGCTTCCTGTGTACTTATGACGACATGAGGGAGCTGTGCCACCACAGTAAAGAACAAGGATCTGTACTCATATGTAACTGAGTTAGCTGACTTTTATTGTTGATTTTTGAGTTCAAATTCTTTTTTATGCAAACTCTTTTTGAAAAATGTACTTTGACAAATAGTCATATAAAAGCTTTTGTCTGAGAATGAAAAGGCTTCTTCTCACTGTGTTCAAACACAGTTCAAAGTGACTTTGGACATGAAAGAGCAAACGTTGGTCAAGCACGGCCTCTTGTATGTACTCTGTATGTTTTGCTATTACAGTAACATTTATTTTATGTATATCTGCATATTTCTATTTGCAGGCCAAAAGTCCCTTTCTGCTTGTATCTTTTCATGAGAAAGAAAAAAACCAGGAGACACACATTAAGTGGGATTTGCTGCAGTATCAAATGTCACCATATAATTTATCTAGTGATTGTTGCAAGCTACAGTTTCCAGATGTCTTATACGAACGTATTTTCTAGGAGACAGGGTTGACTGGTTCCAGTGAATAGCCTGACAGTAAGTGGTATGTTACTAAATTGTTTTCATGATTACATTGTGGTGACAAACGTTTATTATGTTCAAAGACAGCGTTTCTTTGAGTGAATGAAACACTACATTTATATACTGTGTTGGAGTCGCAGGACTGTGACACCAGGACACGTGTTCGCATCCAGACCACCTGTCAGTGGTAAGATTTAGGCAACAAAAGCCCTTTGGTTAAGGTAAGGGAAAGATCATCAGCTTAAATAAAAATGTCTCAAGTCACTGCTGACTTTTCTCTTTCCCTTATCTTAACCAAGTGCTGCCAGCTCCTAAATATAGCCATAAAAAACTTTAATATAATGTAATATAATTTCTAGGAGACAGAGTTGCATCAGTAACATACCTGAATAACATATATGACATTGAGAATTGTAATATTTGTATTGTGTGTGATGCTACTCAAAATAATGTGATAAAAATGGAAGGTTTTCAGGTCAAGTAATGACACAAAGAGGGAGTCATGAATTATTCAAACACATACACATTTACATTCAAAGATATTCACCTCGGCACTGTGAGACCGTCACACATCATCTCTGATGTGCGGGTGTTTTGCATAAAAAAAAGCAGGAACTATAAATGCACTGGCATTTAATTCAGATGTAGCCTAAAGTGTAATCAGAGAACCATGTCTTCTAATGTGAAAAGGCATCCTAACAGGGAATTCCACGAGGAAGGGAATGTGTGTGAAACCAGAAAATACATGTCATTTGAATGTAATTGTTTCAGTAATAAGAGAGGAACAAATGTCGTAATTTAACAAATCAAGAGAAAAACATCCTTCTCTTGCTGTTCATCAGCTGCCAATGCTTAAACATGTAATGCGTACTCTCGCCTGCAAGCAACAGCAACTGAACAGACCACCCTCCGAAACAAACAGTTAAATAAATACATTATTTTCATTATCTGTTCATCTGGCAATCATTGTTACCATTAATTTATACATTTTTGACTATAAAATGTAAAAAAAAAAGAGGGATATTTGCCCATTACAACTTCCCAGAGCCGGAGGTCACATCACACACCTTGTTTACAGCCCAAAGAGACTGAGGGATGTTTATAATGTTCTAAGAGGAACAAAGAAAAGCAAACAAATTCTCACATTTCCAGCCAGACACTGGAACCACAGAACGTTTTTCTTCCCCTTGATAAATAACTGAAACGGTTAACCGATTATCAAATTTGTTGCTGATTTATATCCTGTCGATTTACTCTTTAATTAATCAATAATTGTTTACAATAAATGACAGAAAGAGTAAATAAGGGTTTATGGCCTCAAGGTTGGGACTAGAATGAAGAATTTGCTCATAAAGGGACTTCTTTGAAGGGTTAAGAATGCATTAGGAGTGAGACACAGTGGGCAAATGGCACTACGTTATATTCTCCAAGAAAATGTTCTTAGGGCTCCCACAAGCCCCATGTTCCTTAAATCTTCCCATCTCCATTGATGAACTGTGCTGATCTCTAAGCTAAATGCTTTTCGGCACCCTGCCTCAGAATGGAGACGTACTATATTATTTATATGGACAAATGTTCAAGGAGTGCCTCTCTGGGTATTATGCTGAAATTGTGCTCTTTAGCTACATATCTGGCTTTGGGCTGAAAATCAAAGAAAGAGTTTAAGGCCTTTGACTTGCAGATGAAACACCCATTTATGGAGCAAATGACTCCCTTGTTTTAGCTCTTATTATGGGGCTCCCAATAGTGCTCTGAGCTAAATTCTGCATCTCTTTATGCACAAACCTCTGCTTCTCGCACAGGTAGATTGTGGTCCATGTATTGCTTTATTAGCAGGATACAGACTGAGGCAGGCCAGAGGCAGCTGAGCGAGAAATATGAATTAAACACAAAAAAATGTTTTTTCAGATTGTAAGTGATCCGTTCCACTGTTGCACCCAAACGTTTACCCTCAGGACGGCACTATAGAAAGGTAAGAGCCACCAAAACTGTGTAAGGCAAGTCATTTCAGCTAAAAGCATTCAGAACAGGGACTGTTTCCCTGCGTCTCTTTCACTGAATACATTTTGCATCCTTTTTTTAAAGGGCGTGTCTTCTAAAGTCTGTTTGTTGATGTTCTAATCTTGATGTCTGTCCTCAATAAATGTTAAACTCTGTTAATATCTGCTGTGTGGTGAAGCCAAAGACACTTTTTTTTCCATTAAAGTTTCTAAATAAATAACCTACCATTACCGACTGCATTTATTTTCATCTAAAGAAACAAAATATTGTCATTTTAATCATACTGTTCTTTTTTAAAAGTGATTCATGTATTTTTTATTTTGTTATATAATATTTTTTTAGACACATCAAGCACACAATGCACACCGTGTACACATCGGTGTCGTATCATAGGCCTTATCATATCACGCAGCAGTGCCCACATCACCTAAGCTAAATATCATCTGCTTTATCCCATTATCACATCACACATACATTTATACCACAAACATAAATCACATATGCATATGTCATATATGGGCTCAAACCCAGAAACCCACATCATGGACACAGAGAAGCATGTTTTCCAGTGGCTTCCTCTCTTATCCTGTCACACAGATGAGAAACATTAAGGGACTTCACTGCTTGGACCCCGGGAGGAATAAATATGCCCGAAATGGGATGATCAAGGAGGCATCATGTGACACCGGCAAAGAGATCATGTTACAGAGATGCAGATCATGAAAATCCTTTCTCTGTGTGTATGTGTTCATGTGTGCGCATGATGTGTGTGTGTGTTTGCAAATCCTCTCAGTAGAAGGGGATTATACCATTCAACCAGGGGGGTTATGCCCAAGTGTCAGGTGGTTATTTGCATGCAAATGGCAGAGAGACAGGCCATGCCATAGAGCTGCAAACTTCCTTCTCTTCTCCTCACTTGCACTCTACTCATGAACTTCCACAACCACGAGGCAAGAAAGACGCTCATCTGTTTCAATGCATGGATGTGTGTGTGTGTGTGTGTGTGTGTGTGTGTGTGTGTGTGTGTTTGATAATCTCCTAAAAACGTGCAGGGCTGCATCTCCAGGGGATTTGGTGCATTCATATTTGAATCTCGTGTTTACTTACAGGCTTCTGTCACATAATGACTCATCTGAACTGTGCTACACATGAGCTCTTATTTTTCTTCCCCTCAGTTAGTGTGTCAATCCTTTATTATGTAACTACCTCGAATGTGCCAGCCCCAATTAACCAGGTCAAATTCCTTGTGCATCTGCTGTATTCTACTTGGCAAATGAAAGGGCTTTTGTTTCTCCTGCTTAGTGCTCAAATCCAATGCATGTCTCTGCACCTAAACAGCAATATGCCTGCTGATAATGATGCTTGCATGCTATATCTTCATAGTTTGTTTGGTTTAAATGGTGTGACCTACAGAGCTGCCCAAGTCCTTGATATTTTGATTAATTACTTTCCTCAGGGAAAACAAATTCTGCGTTTTGACAGTGAGCTTCTTCTAACTCAAGCTGGTTTTTAATTTTAAACAGCTGTAACTTTCCCTCCATTAAACCCAATAATTTCTCTTGGAAATGAATCAAGCTGTCTAATAAATGCAACAGGTAACAATCCTTATAACTTTTCCAAAAAGACTCATGCGCGTTTGCTGATCTGTCACATCTATGAGTAAGTTATGGTTAAGTTTAGGTAACTACGCCGACTTAAGGTAGGTTGAGGTTAAGAAAAGATCACCTTCATGGTTAAAAGATACCAGCGAAGATACCCGGAGAAAACGGGATGAGAATCAGCCTCTGATGTCAAAGTTACATGCTGCACCCAATAATCCATCCTGACCTCCGTAAGAGGATTTGTGCTGGTAAAACAATGAGAGGACTGTCATTATTTGCCTAACCGAGAAGAGGTGGGCAAGCTGTGACATATGAGTTACGTTTGAATAAAAACACGACCAGCTCTTTTGTTTTTCTGGTGAGGACAGTCTCAGTAAATGCAGTTTGGTTCGGTCACATTGCCAAACAAGTCATTGCTAATTGAGTTTAAATTGCAGTGAGCAACTGTGATGCTGGGGACAAAGCCACTCGCCATCAAGACTTTGTGCTTGTAGCTCAGCATCACAGACGGCAACAGCAGCAGCCAGCTCTGTTTTGCTAAATCCAGCGCCACGGACAGCTACACACAGATCAAGCCTAAACAAGCGTGATCTGTCTGCTTCACAGATTCATCCACAGAAGATGTCTGAGGTCCTGGGCACATGTGATGATTATAACACTGTGTTGTAACAACAATCCCACACTGGTTTCCGGTGGCTTCCAGTACAGGCCCATCATAACTACACGGTTGCACTTGATCATTGTGAATCATATTTGATATTTCACTTAACATTCAGACGGCCCGTCATGTGATTCATTGCAAAACTCAATACCACCAATGGCCCGTGACAGATTGACACTGACTTTATGAAGTCATATAAATGCGTAATGATTTTGAGACTACAATGAATGAAAGCTTTAATGCATTTACAGTGCATATTGATGGACATTTCATTAGTGTGCAAATGAATACATATTGACTCAAGTCACTGATGCCAGGACCTCCAATCTCACATTAATCCAACATATCAGGAGTCAGCAGGATAATCCCATGCGTTATATCATGTGTGATATCTCGTCCTTGCCTGCTCGGGCAGCGTGCATATATTCATGATAAAGAGACAAAAAAAATCAGCGTAATCTGTCAATATGTGTGTGATGTAGATAAACGGCAAATTGACATACTGTACACATTGTATATATACCAGTGATTACTGCACATAACGAGAGTGGGTTATTCTTTGATTAAAGTGTTTACATGGTTCCCACTAACCTGATTTCCCAAATTTTACATGAAGTGTGTGACAATCTGGTTAGTGCGCAGAAAGATGGGAGGTAGCCTGCAGGAATCTGATTAGCATCACAAAACAGAAGAGGGAAAATGGAGGGACTTTGTTGGTGTTTGGTTTTATTGCATTGAAGAATCTTCTTTCATCTATTTCAACATTATTTTCTACCACTAAGCTGATGTGTGTACAGAATACTTTGCATCTGGTTTACTCTGTTTCCTGTTTGTCGACAGAATAAAAATACTGACGTGAGTCAGAGTAATTGTAAATGTACTGTTGTAGTGCAGTTCAAATAATCAGACTTTAATCTGGTTCTAATCAAATTATTAGCGGTCATGTAAACACACTAAATGTCAAACCAATCAACATGTTGATCACTATTATCTGCCTGCTTGCAGTTAAAAAGGTCAGCAACACAAATAGTAACCAAGTAAGTGGAGAAACTGAGTCAAAACAGCAATTAGCTGCAATTAACCACCATTTCAAAATGGATCAGTTGCTCAACTTAAGTGAACTGGCTGAACCTTCCATGAAGAGCACAAACAGGCTGCAATTACTTTGGATGATTAAGAGCTGGTCTTGTAGCTGGACACATGCAACATATTAAAGCATGGCGCTATGAGCAGCTTAAAGCTGAAACAAGAAACATGAAAACATAGAAATTATATTAATATATACAATATTTAATGTTTCCTCATATATAGAAAGAATTGATGATGTTGGTCATGTATTTATCATATTATGAAGTTTTATTATGTAACTTAAGACAGATTTACACACATGGGCAGTGTTATTAATCAGTGCATGAACTTATGTGCTCTCTAAAACAGATTTGTGTTGATAAAATATGCTTTTGTGGGCTGAATGTGTGTCACCACGACAAATATTTATGATACATTTTTCTTGTAAATCTTTAGCTGTATTTAAAAGGCAAACAGTGTCACAGCAAACTCTAACTTGTGAGTATAGCTATGTTGTAGGTCATCCTGCTGTTTTCTGGTGAATTCTGGGATTTTCTCATGGAAGATGTGCAAATCTGCATCGACTGTATGGTCTTGGTAGCCTGTTATAGAAACCTATTGAGGACATGAATACATCACAGGATGCTCACACAGTGAACATGATCTCCGCATTACACGCTTGAGAGCCACTCTGACTACACAAGTGAATCTATAAAACATGCTATGAAATGCCGACTTAGGCACTACATGCAGGAACATGTTGTACATGTGACAACATGGTGAAAAAACATACACACCGGAGTGTAGTGGAGCATTTATACTGTAGGTGAAAGGTGCTTATGGTAAAATGCACCACTTAAGTACCCTTGTACAGTATGTAATCTCAACATGTTGACTTTGGCTGCAAGCATTTTATGACAGAAGAGAAAGGAATTAGCATATAGTCTGTGAATCATTAATAAGGAGATTAATTGATGTTTGCATTCATTAATGAGGCAGGGACAAGGAACAAGACTTGACACGTCAGAGTGCCGTGGCATGAAAGTGGATTAGTCTTGTCTAAGAAGCCAGGACGCCATTATTCTGTGTACTAAGTCCCATTTAATACTGAGGGAAACACACAGGCTTAACAGTGTGCGTATGTGTGTTTGACTTCATGGATTTGTGAGTGTGACTGTGTGTGTGTGTGGCCATGTGTGGGGTTCATGTGTGGGGCTCATGTGTGGGGTTCATGTGTGGGGCTCATGTGTGGGGTTGGGGTCTTTAGGTGGGCATAAAGAAGGTTTCTCTCTGTGGTGCCAGCAGGAAATTTCAGCGATTTCAAAGTGTCTGACCAGCAGAGGGCACCATAATGGACAGAAACTCAAAATATTTAAGTGCTCATCGTAAGATCCCAGTGTTCTTGGTTACCATTTATAAATTTACAGAGGCAGAAAGTTTTAAAAGGACATCTAGGGAACAACCAATGTACTGTATGTGTATAAAAAGTTGTTTTTGGTATGAAACTCCGCTGGCATGTGTTTATAATGTGGTACAGTGTGAGCAGTTCCTTAACAACTCTGATTGGAGGACGATATAGTAGATAAAAATAAGTTACCAGAAAACAGATTGGGATTCTATATCAATAAAGCTATGTGGGCAATGATTAGTTTAGAAGTATATATATATATATATGTTGTTTTTGGGACAATCTTGACAAGTGTTGTCTCAAGACGCCCTCCTCTTTTCATAATTTTTCTCCAGAACCCTAATTTTTCAGTTTGTCTCCCTTCATTCATGAGTCAGAGTCACAGCTTTGGGATGAGCCCACCTTTTTCTTTACAGCTGTTCGCTTAAGTTAAAATATTTAAAAGTTTTGTCTCCATTAAGGGAAATTGACTTCAGTTTGCGTCTCGTCTTTCCATTGACTCACGTTCATTCTTAACACACCTTTACACCCGTCTCAAACCATCTGTCCTCCCGATCCCAGATATTTGCATTCTGTCCCTCAAAGCTGTCCTTTCTGTCCTGTGAATGTCACTTTGCTGATGCTATTAGTTTTCCAGACTGACTGATCACAGCAGAATGAGGTTAAACTCTTAAATCACCATCATTACAGGTAAACCGAAGATACGCTGCAGAAGGCAATGGCAGCAAGTTCCTGTGAGGATAATTGTCACGCATTGCTGGTCAGCCCCTCCACTGGTCTGTCGGCCTGCAGGGGGGGCAGCAGACTCAGGTGCTTCCTGTAGTCCTGCAGTCTTCCAATGTTTCAAGGTTTCGGAGAGGATGGAGGATGTGACTGCTGAGGTCATGCTTGTCACGTTTCCCTGGCTGACTTCTGTCTCTAACCTCTATCTGCCTCGTCTCTGCCTCTCTCTTCTTCACCATCGCTTTTTTACCCCTCAACCATCCTTCTCTCCTTTCAGACATGCCCGGCTGCATAATTCAAGACAGGGAGCAACCTCTGATCAGACAAAAGAAAAGACCAAAACAAAAAGATTTTTTCAAAGAGGTATTGAATATTTAAAGCAGGGGAAAGGGACATTTCTTAAGCTGTGTGCCTTGAATTTATGTTGTCTTCTTTTTGCCACAGTGAGTGTTATCATGGTGGAAATAAGAGCAGCAGTTTCATTAAACGAATGCATTGTTAACATGGCCTTTCCCTCTCTTCTCCCCAGTTCCTTTGGACTTCATTAATAACACTGCGTCTCATCAGGGGAAAGGCCCAGTGACTCAGCTTGACGCATTCAAAACACCGAGTCTTTGAAGACTGTGATCTGAAGTGATAACAGAGGACTTCATGATATCAAAGGCAAAATCCACGTAAGAAAAGAAAATATCATTAAACAATGTACTCTGTATTTTGGCTGAACTCATTTTTTTGTTCAACTTTGACGGGGGTGGACAATGGACAATATTTGGGTTAACTGAATCCCAGATGCTGAACAGTGTTCATAGTTATGGCATTTTCTAGTGATTAAAAGTAGCATACTCAATCTAAAATGCCAACATGTTCCTTTGAAGTCTAAAATCCTGATTACTGGTTTGGACCAGCAAGGTGTTCCTGTACCTATATACTGTGGACACAGACGTAGTTCTGGGATGCATTTACAGCAATTCTTCCAGTCTCCCACATGTTACTTCAGTATGCAACTATTCTGCATCACTGAGGTGCATTTAATAGCAAAGCTCAGTCTAATGGAAGAGGAATCTGACGTTCATGTGGAATGTGTTCAGGGCCAATCACATGCACAGATTTTGGAGAAGGAACCACATGTGAACTTGTGTGAAAGATATTGGCTGTCAATATTTTGTCCAGTTCACTGAAGAAAAATGCAATTCATAGTAAATATGGTAGTCATATTGATACCATGGCATTACTTTACCCCCCTCATCTTTTCATCTTTATTTTCAGTCAGTTGCTTATTTCTTTAATGCTTCACTGCCTGTTACCATTATCCTTGCCCCATTTTCTGGAGGGGGTTTTTCCTTATCTGAATTGATTAAAATGTATAATAATAATACACTGAAACTGAAGTTTAACCATCCAGACAAGGGGCCTGTATTGAAGACATTCTCAACAAGAAATTGTCCTTGATATGCACACTACATAATCGAGGCCGCAAGACTTTGTTACAAGATCTTTTTTCTTTAAACTGTTTGGTATAGTCCTGAATCTTTTTCTATAGCCAATATACAGCACAATGCAGTAGACTTGCCTTTTGGAAAAGAAATCATTTCAGACTTTTTTTAGAATTTTGAAATTCTTAGACAACTCTTGACTTTTGAGATGTACTTCCTCCTACGATCTTTTAAATGTTTTACATCTTGAATGAGCCCAAGCAGCAAACGACGGTTAATACCTGACCAAGGATGTTACATTTAATTCATTGTCACTAAAATAACCAGACGCTGTTCTTTATCCCTGGACTCAAATATTGTAAAGTAAAGTTTGAAATGCAGCCTGGTGTTTAAGCACAGTTTTATCACCCAGCTTTACTGTTGGGAGTCACGTGTTCCAGATGACAGAATTCCCAGCATCGCCCTTGAGAGGCACTATACCATACCATTTACTTTTCCATAGGACTGGAATGGAAAGTGGGCTGTCAGGGCAGACATGGTCAGAGCTCAAACAGTCTTGAGATGACATTTTTGCAGACATCAGCTGCAGTCAATCAATTAACTGATATGAATATTCAGCTGTACTTTGCATCTCTTTACATAAATCCATCCCAGAGCATCTTTATATCTCTCTTTCGACTCTGTAACCAATTATGAAGCATTTCCATGCCGAACATTTCCATGGCAGACGTCTAACTGATAGCATCGAACTGTTTGCTCCCTGGAACACAGGCAGCATTAGCAACCCTCATCCGTGGCTTGATGTCAATCTGAATAAAATTGATTTGTGATTGTTGCATTCATTATGCTTGGAAAAAAAACTGATTGTCTATCAGCAAGGTGGTGCAGTGTGTTCACGCTGGGGCAAAAGCCTTGGGGAGGTTTGGACGAGAGGCAGCACAGTAGAACTGAGCTAGACCAATCTCCTTCCCAGCAGGAGTCCTATTACATGGCCTTTCGCTTCTTTCTCTTTATGTGTGTGTGTGTGTGTGTGTCTAACAGCTTTTACACAGTTGCATAAAAACTCGATCACAACCTATCCCCCATTCACTTTTGCATAAATCAGTCCAAGCTCACATCACGTAGTAAATTATAAATGGCTGCGTGGCTCGCAGGGAGAAGCAGGTGCAGAAAAAGAGAATCAAAGCTAGTAAATGCCATCATATAGATGAGACTATTATGTCTGAGTCATGGTTTTGTCAGTGTTTATATTTTTGAACGTGCTTTAAACACAGATTAAACTGTTGGCTTGCAGCAGTGTGACTAACAACTTGTTTATTACAGACAGCATATGAACTAAATTTAGATATTCTATAGATAGATTATCGTTTTTAGTTTGATATTCAGATTATACTACACCACTGTAATCACTCCATCCTTCAGTCTGACGTTTCCTTCTTGTTTGCCATTTTCTGTGGGGGGATGATTTGGTTTTGCCCTAACCCCAACACTGAGGCTGTTAACCAGAATAGAACAGTTAAGTTGCAGCATTAGTTGAAGCACCACTAATCCATATTTTTGCTCACAGAAACTCACCCAACTCTGTCGCTCTGAAGTACTTTATAGCATGTTTAAGCTTATTGTTTTGGTGTTATTGCATATTGTCTGTATGGTTAAGGCTTAGTTTCACATCAGCCTCGTTTCCAGGAGCAGCCGGCAGCTGTTTTCTCGTTAAAAAAAAAGCTCTGATAAATCCACTGAATGGTACCTGATCCCAACCAACCGGCAGGCAAAGTTGAAAGAAGGTGAACATTTAACTGTTAAAGAGACATGAGATGTTTTTCTCAGGAGATGGTATAGATGAAAGCCAGAGCTCAAACGTGAGTGAAGATTGAACAGACATGTAGTGATCATGTGAACTGAAACACATCTGAAAAGCTGCTAATGTTGCTACATTTCAGCTTGCTAACACATTAGCCTTAACAACTTGGTGTTGTTCTGCCCCCCGACCAAAAAATCAATGATTGCAGGTTTAAGCACGTTTACAGAGCACAGCAGTTAATATTATTTACACCGAAACTATGTCTTTTGTGACAATGAATTTTCACATAATCCACTGGGTTTTTAAATAGTTTATTTATCTCAAGAAGTAGGATAATTATCTCAACCCATAAAGGGACACTTAATCCTTCAGTTTATCTGAACAATTCAAAGTGAAATGAAATTAATTTGGAGATACATGAATTTTACTGTACAGCAATAAAATAAATAAATAAATAACACATGCTCAGTATTAGGACATTTAAAACATGAAAAGCACACTCAGAGCAGCCAATCTGGGCATCTTTTGCAATAAGAAATATGACCTTGATCTTAAACCTGTCAAATAAAGCTGCCCTACGGCTACTCAAGCTGATCTGTCAGAGATTGGCCTGAGCTCATGACCATGAAAGTCAATACTCATCAGCTGTGACGCATCATGGTATATCTTTGCAGAGACAGCTCGGACCTTCAGAAGTGGTCTGGCAGACTGTGACGGTAATTAAATCCCATTAATTGGCCGTATATGCCCCCACACCCACGAACAACCTCTTTCTCGTGCCCTCTGCTTCTCCTTGCTGCTTGTGTGACCAAGGCTTGTCCGTGAACCATGACCCCCACCATGAGGGCTCTCATCAGGTCAGTCAGCTGAGATTTGATTTATTGACCTCTCGGAAGCTATCAAACGCTTTCCGTATCGGCCTCAAAGCTTGGGGTCAACTCAATCGGCTGGCTGGGGAGATTGGGCTTATCAGAGAGGCTAACGGTTATGATGGGGTCACACTGGGCATCTCACACAGCCTGTGTACTGCTGCTGATGATGGTGGTGTGATGTTGTGAGGTTATCTTCTATACAGGGGTGTGTGATAGAAAACTAGCTCATATACATTGCTACAGGCAATCACTTCAATATGACCAACTTGATTGCATGCACACAAATACCAGTCAAATAAAATATTACAATCACAGGCAGATGTTGGGACAGATAAGCATGTTGCACAACTGCTTGGATTGATTTCTGAGGAATTTATTGGGGCCGTTATTTTGCAAACAACCTTGGATGCTCTAAATCAAATTGTGAATCCATGGTAATCTGTGGGTCATGCATAGCAGTTGACATTTCAGGGCTATCTAGATCACCTTGAAATGGCTGGATTCTTATAACTGGGACGTAAGCCTATGATTTTGTAAAAGCTGCACTGCCTGCAGCTTTCAATCTCATAAAAATGGTTAGCACCAAGCTCCATTTCTGCTCTCTGGACTTTACTGCGGTCCTCCGGGCCCCTGGAGTTTCCCTGCTTTTAATGGCTGTGACAGTGAATCTGGAGGACCTGCCTTTCAATGAATGCCCACTCTTCCTTCAAAGTCTTTAGAGCCATTAGATTGTTAATGTATGATGTTTAAAAGATGCCATTCTTTTCATTTCGCACACCTGCTTTTGTGTTGACTTTCTTTGTCATACAACACGAGGACAGCCTGGCTAAATGGCCCCTTCAAAGCCCTGTCATGTACAGTCAGAGGGGAGTTGGTTTGTGCAGTTGTTGCTCCTCTCGGGTGTATCAGCTGTATGGTTGCAGGTTGTAAGGGAGCAGCTGGGGGAATACTCAGCAACAACTGTTGGTAAACAGTAATATAATCAATGAGTGTCTGAAACTATCACAAGGCTGCCAGAGACTTTACATAAAACAGCCCGTGTTGAATAAAACCCAGACTTATCCTTTCGGGGAATCTCATACTGTAGCTCAGTTGTATGAGGTAGCCGGTACGTTTTGTACTGAATATTCCTCATGATCTTTGTCCACTGCCAGCTTTCTCTTTCACATCACTCTCCATTGTGTGATATCTGATAAAGAAGATATATATAAAAAAAATCCTTTCGGTCCCTGATCTTTACACTTGAGCTTGAGCTGTGAATGCAAAATAGCCGCCACTTGTGATAAGTGAAATAACATCTCCTGACTGGTGACACACACCTCAGGCCTGCACCCTGTGGCTGTGGTTCAGCCGAGACATGCAACACTGAGATAAGATGCGGGAAAGAGGAATCATGCCCAACAAACCCCCCCCTCACCTCTCATTTCAAGGTTTGCAGGATAAATAATTTCAGTTAATACAAATTAAGATAGCAATGGAAATGAGGGTTACTCCTCAATAAGACAAATCTTTGCCCAATAACTTTTTTTTCTGTTTTCATTGCACAACATGCTGCCCAAAAATATCTTTCAGACAGGATAATGATAATTTAAAAGACACAAGATAAGTATGCGCACAGTAAGTGGAAGAGGAGAACATCTGAAACAAAATACCAAATAAAAAATGATGACAACATTTGTCAGATTTGCTCGTAATGTAGAGATGAAACTGATATAGTGGGTTTGGAGTAGGTTGAGCGAGAAAGATACTGTGACACAGAGAGTGCGAGAGAGAGAGAGAGGAAATACTGCCCTGATAAGATGCAGTAAATGTCTTGTTCCCATTGTGCCAATAAAGAACATTTGAATTTGAAAGCAGGAAAGGAAGTGGGGGGGAGGGGAGTGGTGCTGCATACAGAGAATGCTACCCTTTTTTTTGCGAGCTATTAAACCATAAACTATTTTTGTATCCCAGGAAGCTCTGTAGACATAAATACCACGAAGGGACAAAAATAATACACATTGACACAAAGCTAGGAATTATGCACACGTGACACAAAGACACACATGCACAGATGTGCACTCCAGTCGCAGTTTATATGACTAAACAAGAAGCGAGCGACAGTGAGACAGAGTGTATAATTGCGGACAAAGATAAAGTGTTTCATGAGCAGGGTGATAAAGTGCATATTAAATTAGCCTTAGCTCTATCGATCGCTGCACTGCAGCAGAAATGGATGCCTTGCATATCAGAGAGATTCAATTATACTCATATAATCAGCTTCAATTCCTAACGGAGCGCGAGTCGGACGGGAGGAAAGGGTGAGGGGAGGAGAGCGAGGACAGCGTAGACTGTATGGAATATTGCTACTTGACAATGAAATAAATCTTGCAGCATGAAAATGAAAAATATTTATTGGTTTCAAAGAGAATTACAAAACAATGGAAGCAACACTTCTAATCTCATAATAGAGTACTTCTTTTTCCGCCTCTCTACCTCCCATTTATGTCCTTTCCTACCATCCTTGCTCTTTTGCTCCCTTGCTTTCCATTTCCTCCTGCTGTTCTCAGTAGTCATCCCTTCACTTCCCCTCCCCGTATTCCTCCTTTCTAAGCCTATTTCCTCTCATTACTAATTCATTGGTCATATTTATTGAAGGGGCTCACTCTAAGGGGGGGATCAATGTCTTATTTACACATTTAGACAGTCTATGGACTGAGCTGCGATTAACTGGCCTATAAAACCTTTAGCAATACTGCCATAAATCTGCCATCAGGGACATTTGGCTCCTGATAATGTGCATCTCTATGAAAACAAACAAAGAAAAAAGTCTTACTGGAACAAGAAAAATGGAGGCGTTGTAGGTCCAATATATGCAACAAGGGTGCATTTTATGAGGCAATTATCCAACACTGTAACATTTCATATTTAAAATACTTGCAAAGATACTACAAGTATTGGATTTATACAGGGAAATGTTATAAGATGAGACCATCTGTTTGGTCAACTGGGTGAATAGAGCTCATTTAGGTCATTATTGCAGTGTAATATTAGCTGATTTGTTGTTGGTACCCCTTTCTAATAAGACACTTCTCATACTGTAAAAAGTTTGTAATTTATTTATTATTCAATAATGCTTTTTAGATATAAAAATATTATATATTATATATTATAAACCATTGTTAAGAGCTTGGGTTGCCATGTTGTGAGATCCCCATTGGTAATAATAGCTTATTAAGGGTTTGTACAATAATCAAGTCCAATCCAATGATCTGGACCAAAATCATTAGTGTACATTTTGGTTTCCACAGCCCTTTTTCAGAAGGTGCAATGGTCAAACAGTTAATTGGAGGGATAATCACCATCTATAGAGATTTTTCACACCCTGGCAACCTCAACGCCTCGTATTATAGCTAACTGATCTACGAAGCATTCGTAAATTATACACAATTAACAGCTCATTCACAACGGTTACCTTAGTAAAAGTGGTCCAGCTTGATGTTTTGCTTTTGGAGAGGTTGCAATGTGCTGCTTATGAAATGGAGGCTACAAAAATGCAAATGATCTTGTTTTCTTTTTGCTTAAATAACAATTTTCTGTAAACTGTAACGGACCTCACAGGACATTTTACCCAGAGACACCCTCTGTTTATCTGTTTAACTCTTGCAGCTACTGTTTCACAAAATGGCTGACAGATGATAGAATCTCTGCCATGACTGATTCGTGTGAATATGTTGTGATTGTGTGTCACTCCTACATGATATCCTTTAAATGTGTCACACACAACATACTACCTGTTCTGGCATGCACATCTGCCCAATTATTTGCATGCAGCTCGTGCAACAGACGAAGATGAAAGACAAGTTCTTCCAGACACTTGCGTATTGAACGAAACGGCTGTGTATAATTGTCAATTTGGGTTTTGTTGAACACATATGGTGGAAAGCATTTGCATCATATAGGTTAATTTTCTGTCTTCTGTGTCATGATTCGGCTTCTGTTTGAATTAGAAATAATGTAAAGACAACTGGAAGCTACTGCTGATATCATGTCCATGCTTTTTTCTCTTTCCTCTCTTTCCCACCCTTTCTCTTGGCTCGGCAACAGAATTCAATTACTCTCATACTCCCATATAATCACTTTTCATCCCCAAGGCTTGACAGTTTCCCTGGACTGACAGAAAAAGCCTAATTACTCTCTGACCTTGACTCTCTCTCTCTCATTGTCTCTCTCACTTTCTCGCTCTCTTTCTCATTCCTCCTTAACAACCAGTCTGTCTCTCTCACCTCTATTTCGCAACACACAAACACCTGTTCAACCGTGTGAACCCTGGAAACACCGACAATGTGTCCACATTTGCACCTTTGGTGTACAATCGAATACTGACACACAAACACACGAACTGGTTTCATTCCACCAGTCTAGTAAAGCTTTCTCTGCCTACCCAGCCTCATCATATAGACTTTTAACTTCAGGTCTTAATTTCCTTCAATTTCATACCACAGATATAGATGCTCTTATAGTAATTTAAGTCTTTCATGGTCTCGGGCAGTGTAAGAGGCTCATCCTTTTTTAAAGGAGACCAGGCACTCAACCTTGTTGCTGTATGTCTTCAGCTGCTCTGTTACAACATGATGGAGGACAATGTGTGAAAGTCGAGAAAGAATTCAAACAGTGCTGTCACTGCAGTCATGCCTCCTGCTCCCCTTAATCTTCTTTTCCATGTCAAATGTAATGCAGAGTGGAGCGCTCGGCGAATGGTTGATTAGTTGTAGAAAGGAAGACAACTTTCTTCTTTGTGTCGTTGTTTTTGGCCTTAATGCTGTGATGAGCATGATACATAAACATACCTATAGTGTCATAATGAAAGGGGCGTACATCTGAGTTTTGTTTTGTCTTACCAATTTAGTAAACCACAGTAAACAGCTGCACCATGATATGTAGGAAACACTGGGAAATTGCATTATATCTTAAAGGAGTAGTTTGCACTTTTTACCTGTAATGCTTCTATAGAAAAATGAAAACAAGATTGAAAATAACTAAAAGAGAATAAGAAGAAGATGAAAAATATGTGAAGTGTTGTTTCTGTAGGTATTTTAGAATCTTATTCAACATTGTGCAAAATGTATTGTACAGTGGACTTGGACTCTTTATCTCACTTTATTGTAAATAGTGACCCCAATGACGCTCGTCTGGCTTGTGGCTAATTGTCTTCAAAGTTGAACTGAATATAAAGTGTTTAACATCTGTTTTAAACCAAAAAGTCACTCTTTTCCTCATTAGGCACAAGTCACATTCTTACAGCCATTTTTATGCATAAGCATGCATGCAGGCACTGGAGCAAGAAGGTGTGTTATTCTGCAAAGGCAGAGAAGTGACCCCCTCACCTACCAATGTGCTGTGAATATCACTGCACAGCCGAAGACGGTCCAGGAGATCTATGAAGAATATAGATGTACGTTCTTTTTTTTGCCTTACATTTATTCCCTGAGGACAACACACACCCGCCACGTCATGTAGCATCAATTTATTCTTTGACACACATGCTGTGCCTATACACGCAAGAAATAGTCAAGTTACAGAAGCTGCTTTTCTGGAGAGCTGACGAGCATCGACGTCGGGAAATAGGACGGTGACGTTTCCAAGTGTGTCAAGTACGGCAACCCACACTGACATGCATCAGATCGCCACAGGTGTTTGGACTTACACTGTTGTGTGTGGCCCTTTACTCCAACCATAATCTACCTTACACTAACTTTAACTAAACAGAATCTAGGTCTTAAGTCTTAACTGAATGAAAACCACAGGCAGTATGTGCACCATTTCCTACAGGCAGAGTGCGCTCACCAATATTTGACTGTATCACAAATCTCTAGAGAGGATGAATAAAGGCAAAAAATCGCCTTCTCCTCTCAGTCAGAGCAGACTCACTCTGATGGGTGTGCATCAGTATTTTCTCGCTTCCGGCGCTTTGCTTCAAGCCGTGTAAACTTGCTTGCTCGGCGTGTTTTGCATAATTTTGCAAACAGCTCCTTCAAGTTAGCAAAGCAGTTACTAAGCACACTAATAAATGATGGTGGTACCACAGCAAAAGTGCCCTTTACAGACTAACCACACGTCACTTCTGGACTGAACTTTTGCTAATAGCTCCCCCTTTATGTCACGGTCTAGTCTGATGTGAACTTCAGATGGTATCAAAAGAAGAACATGCTCTCAGGGAAATATGTACCATGATGTCCTAAAATACAAACATCTGTATACAGTAATGAACTACACACTGGCTGGGACCAGCTGCTTATTTCCTCACAGTCTGTCTCTTCCCCCTCGTCAAAAAACATGGAAAACCCTGTTTACTGTGAAATACCCCCACATACATATGCAGTGACTGTGAGAAGACAACACAATATCCTTCAACAAATGTCCTGTTCTTTCCCCTGAGTGCTGAACTTGGCCAATGTCTTTATTCTTTAATTAGCTCTCTAGGAGTGACCGGCTGACCTGATGTAGGTTTTATTCCCTCGATTACTCCAACACACACAGATACAAATCCACACTCACTGTCTCTGCTGCTCTCTACTGTATTCAATACTAACATGACCTCAATGTCAGACTCACCCCGCTGCTGTCTCTGCACATATTTACCTGCAAGGATACATATTTATGATTCCCAGGTCTGATCTAGTTGTTGGACATTATGGGTTTGCACGCATGTTAGTAACTTTTCTATGAAAAGATTTGCAACACTGTCAAATGACTTCAAGTTTACACTTCTTGTAAAGAAAATATTTCTATCTCATTTTAATAATTCATTTGACAGAGACAACGATCCTTCATTAACAGAAAGAAAAGAGCTGTAAAGGAGCCAGAGTTAACCCAGATGTTAAAAAGGCATCTTAAAAACACATAAAATAAGATGATAAATAAGCAGAAAATAGTACACCTATACGTACGTACCACCTATAAATAATGTGCCATTGTTCTTGCAGTACACACACACACACGCATGATTAAAAACAAATAGCTTCTTTCAGTAGTTAAATTACAATGCAGAAGCATTCCTCTGTGAATGTATTAAAGTACAGTAAAGAAACCACCTGCATATCATTTGGTTATGTTTCATTTATTATCCCTATAAGCGGCCGGCCACAGCACAACCTCCGAAGCTTTGATGTTGTGTAATTATCTCTCAAAAGTGTACAAAGTTAAAAAGCTTGAAAATATGCTATTATCAACTGTAAATGCATATATATATATATATATATATATATATATATATATATATGGATGCATAATTATCAAATTTAAGGCATATGGAGAAAGTGTCTTAAGTTGCAAAAAGAAACTGAAAGAGGAGTAAAAAAATAATGAGCTCACAGTGATTCTTCTTCTTTTCTTTCTTAAATAACATCATATATATATCATATATGACATAGATATTTTCATCTTGCCTTCAGGGAATCTGAGATCACATGCTACTAATTCTCTAAGAACATTATTTATGGAAATACTATACTATATATTATATAATATATATGCTCATCCCATCCAATTGATTGTTATTCCTCCTGGCAGTTCTAGGGTCAAAATAGTGCGCATGACAGTGATTTTGACTGAGTGTGCGAGCATGTGTGTCGTTATAACATTATTTTAGCAAACAGATTTTATATTATCACACTGGGAGACATTAGCAGCCACCCTTGCGGGCTCGCCAGTCGCTATCGGCTGATTTATAACACATATCACAGCTAATTCCACTGACTTCCGCCCCGCGCCGCTCCATCTGCAATGCTGATCGATCTGCCCTTTGTATCTCCATAAGCCAGCCTGCCGTACACTAATAGAGGAGGTATAAAGTTACTTTGTGACCTTAATAAAAGCTTCACTTTGTACTTTAGCTTTCTGCCACCTCCTGAATCAAGTGGCACATAGACATAAAAGCAAACATCCCAACTTGTTCTGGACACTGTAAATCTGTTCAGCATCCAGATCCACTCCTTCTATCCCTGCTGCTTTCACATTCTGTTTGCCGTGCATGATGCTGTGACACAAGTTGTCACATAAAAATGCCAGGCCTCTTCTATCTCAGCGGTGTGACAGAGAGGGCGAGAAAGCACACAAGTGGAAGCAGGAGGGAACCATTTAGTGTGTAAAAAAAGAGAGGTACGTTTGGGAGGTTACTATAATAAAAGAGTCAGTTTGAGTATTTTTCAATTGCTGTGCTGAAAATGTTGCAAAATCTTTCCTTGGAAGGAAAGAAATATTCTGCCTTCACAAAAGGTCCAAAGCCAAAGGTCATTTAGTTTCAACAATAGAATTTTTCAGCACAACGCACTGCAGGGAACAGCCTAGACAGACTTGAAAAAAGCTCACTGAAGGTCTTAATATTTAGTAACGGTTTTGAAAATTTAGTAATTAGCAAGTCCCACCACTGGGCCCTTCAACAAAGCAATAATAGTTAAACTTATTTCTTTGGCACTTCCCTCATTCCCAAAGCACAACAAAGCGTTTAGGTTGTATTCACAGCTGACTTTTTGGAGAACTTTGTTCTCGCTGTTTCACAATGCAAAGCCGGTACTGTGGCTCCATTTGAGAATGAAAGTTTGATGAAGCACTTTCTCTTCCTTTACAAATGATTCACTACAGTCCCAGTGCAGAAATACAGTAATTCACAATCAGAACAGGGCATGTCAGTGCAGCTAATAAAGTCAGGAGCGTGTATCCCATGTGTGTTCAGTGACAGCCAGCTGGACATTTGTTTAGCGGCGCGACACGACAATGCTCGCCAGAGCTGAATGTGAAGACTTTATGGAAAAACAGTTTATTTCTGCAAGGTTAACGTGGGGAATACTGAATCACTGAGCATGTGTTTGTTTTTCCACTTTTATTATTAAAAGAGATATTTTAATTGGGCTTGGGACCTAGACTGTAGAAAATCTAAATCAGTCAATTTTGGATTTTGAGCTCATAATTAATGCCCAAAGTGGTAGTTTTTTAAACAGTAATCTAGGAGATAAAAGCAAATAAAACACCATATTAACACCATTTTTGCTACATTTGATCCTCCTCCTCATTTTGCTTCAACGTCGTGACATGTTCTCCTATTTTACTGTCTCCCATGGTTTAGTTAAGGACAGGGAGACAGACAGAAGGAGACCGAGGCCTCTAGTTTGAGGGTGGTTCAGTTTTAATGTTAACTGGTAGTGCAAAAGGTCAGTTCACAGCTTTGACACACAGCAGTGTAAACGGTGCAGCTGGCTCTAAAAAGGCAGAAATTGCAGCTTGTCAGTGTACTAGCTAAACACTTAACACTACTGTTTTCTTCAGTGTTCTTATAGTTGGTCGAGTAGGAACTATTAGAGGAAAACCACCTGAAAAATGTTCCAATCCTGAGCCAGAAGAGACATCTTGTGGAGTGTATGAAAAACTTCATAGGCCTCTAGTTTTTGGTTACGTACACACAGAGAAACACAGAACGGTACATAGATTTGTTAAATGGTTTTTAGCAGTTGTGTCCCAATTCCATACTACATATTAATTTTATCTTTGTTTTCAGTGCATTCACACTTGGAAACTGACAAAAGTACGTAACTCAAAGATGTCAGCATGCAAACTAAATTTGCTTGATTTTTGAAAGCAGTTGATGGACGCTATTGTCCCACAATTCAATGTGCAACTGAAATGTGGGAGCTAAAATTATAAGTAATTAAGGATGATGGATAGCAAAAGAATAACAAATAATTTGGTTGGAATAAAAACATTTTGCTTTGTTTGTGCAGTTTTCAGATTTGTCACCAGAAACATCAGAAATTGGTGGACTGAACAGGTACTTTAATTTGTTGCACTGTAATAGCTGTGATGATTAGTAAATAGTGCATAATTAGTAGTATAAGTATACAGTGAGGTACTGGGGCAGTGTTTAGCCAGTGTGTTCCATCTCACTGAGTTAGTACAGTGATGGCATTGTGGGTAAAGAACACCTACTGATAACCGATTACCAGTATATAACTATACATGTGTGTGTGCTCTTTAACTTCTTTCTTTGCAAAGTTACATTTTATATTTTACACCTTCGGAGTGGGGACATTATTTGAGCGTTTTGGCAGATCCTCAGTCCTCATCTCTCCAAAGGGCTTTTTGGGTGTTAAGGTGGGATTTCAGGGTCAGACTGGAGCTTGAGCATGCTCTTAGTAAATCACTGCAACTGCAAACCGTATTGAGAAAAAGACACTGAATGTCTAAGTTTGTGTGTTTGTACTGTCCGTTGTGCATGCCATTATGTGTGTGTGTGTGTGTGTGAGGTTGAGCTCTGGTGACATGGAAAATGCTAGACTTTGACATGGAAGCTTGTCGGCATCCATCAGGATCACTGCCATCATCTCCTCGCTGCCTCCCGCCCCTGCACCTCCTCTCCTCTCCTAAAGATATGGCAGTTGTACTCTGGAGATACTACCTCCTATGTGCGAAGGAGTGCAAACACACATACACTTATCTGCCTCCACCCCTCCGTCACTCGCTCCATCACTCATCCACGGGCTCCTCTTTTCTCTCAGTAACAAGCTGACAACAGACAAACGGACGTCAGGCAGACCTACAGTACATCATGACATCTCCTGACAGATGGATTCAACCTATTGCCGACACGACCAGAGCTGGAAGATGGACGAACTCCTACATGCTCACTCTCAGCCTGAAGCAAAGCATTGTGGGGCTGCAACCCTGAAATAGTTTCTCCACTCTTGGCCAGGCACAAACAGCCCTGCAGTAAACCAAAAAAAAGAAAAATAATGGCTCCATTATTGGCTATGTTTCTGCAGCACATGATTATCTTTTTATAGCCAGCAGTGTTTATGTACACACATAAACACAACCACCCACGCTCACACTTACACTCTCACACACACACACACACACACACACTCATATACACATTCTAACAAACTATATGCAATAAGAAACATATTATATGCAGATTAGGGAGCACTGATAAGAAATCATAAGGAATGTCCATTTAATGAATCGATTAAATTGAGACAAATTATTTCAGCATTTTTCATCATTTTCAGCTGGTAATATTAATATATGATATATGAGCTTGCAGGTTTTAGTTCTCTCTCAGTTGACTCCATTTTCATGATTCAAACGCAACACAAAAGAGGTAATGACTAAGCAGCATGATTCACATTTCATATTTATTTATTCCTACTGATTCTATAAATGCAGCGGTACATGATTGTTTTTCTAGGAGAGTTGCTGCGATTACCATTTGTTGGAATTGAAGCTATTTAATCCCGTTCTCTCCCTGCATTGTGAGTAGGCTGCAGGAATCTTACCTCTTGAATCAACACATCACCCAAATTTTATGCAAGATTATTTTCGGTGTGAGTGTTCTTGGTTGCAGTTGTGACCAGCAGAGACAAAACTGTTCAATAAGACCCAATTACATTTTTAAAACTATGATGGTATGTCCAAAAGGCAACAAATGCATGCATGCATTGCTTTCCCCCCCAGTTTCATTCTTGATACTAGTAACTGAGGAACCAAATAAAATTTCAAATCCTGCACATGATGGCAAAATGGCTTAATTTCTTTGCCATCATTCTTATCCATAGTAATAACATTGTACTCACCACGGTAATCTTTGACATCTGGGAATGAGGCAAATGAATTAAAAGGAAGTCTTAAGTGGACCATGTTGAATTGTGGGATGCTAATAACTCTAAATTGTCATAATAGGTGTTAAGTGCACTACATCTTTGCATTTTTCAGACGTGGGACACACTTGCCTATACCTGGCGGTGTGATAATGTGCATTTCAGCTCTCAACTGCATGTATGGGTATTGGGACAGACCCAAACTGTTATTTGTAAACATCCATCACAGTTTACAGACTGGCTTTCCGGTTCAACTCTGACCTACTATACTTGCCGTAGTTGTGCGCACACAGTTTTCTTGTTCAGTGACAGGGTTATAACAGACCCTCCTGCAGATGAAGTGGGTTAGATGATCTGGCTAAACTGCAATAAACTAGAAGGATCCTTTCAAGCTTAGTTAATGGGGGTTCTGGTCATGAGTGCATTTACTCACTTCACCATCTTCAACAGCAAATGGAGGTTGCTGGTGATGTGTCACTTTTAGCCACAAACACAGCAGCAGCTACTATTTTAAGAGCTTTACATATTAAAATCAAAATTGCAGTCCCACCATGTTGTTACAATAAGCTAAAACACACATTTCAACAGGCGATTTCTGGCGTTCAGGTAAGATTTAATTGTCAGTAATTGGAAAAAGGCAGCCTAATAGGACAATTACAGGGCCTCTAGTTGAAGATGTAGAAATGGCCATTAGCTGAGTGTCAGTGACAGTGACCTTGACCAGATTTCAAAACGGCAAAGCATTAAATATTCATGAACACTTAAGGGAGGAGGAGGAGGAGGTGCATGAGGAAGCTGCTGTATGTAGAGATTGTGAGTGAACCCTGTATTTGTTACATGTTTGTGAAACATCTGTGTGTGGGTGCTTTTATTCATTTATATGTACATACATTACACATGTGTAATCAAGTCCGGCTCTTCTGAAAGCACGCCGACAGAGGACTGCTTCTTGTTAGTTAGAGTGGGAGACAGACATGTCTGAGTTCGGGGCGCCGCTGCCATTTCAGAGTGAAGCGCACTACAGTGAAAACATACATCAGCAGGCTGGTATAGCTCCCAGGTAGCACTGGGACTCCAGACCTGCTTAATATTGCAGACACAGCTTGTCTTCAGTTATTCTCTCTTTTCTATTCTCCCTCTCTGTCTCTTTCAATCTCTCTCCCTCTTTCTCTGTTTCTCTATTCTTCTTTTCTCAGCAATCCTTTATGTAAATATGTATTTTACTCTGCGTCTTCCTCTTTTTACTATCACATTCATTGTCCTTTGCTCTCTTCATGCGTGCTGAAACCCTCCGCTGTGCCAGAGTTCGGTCACTGATTCCCCAAGGTAGGCATGGAAAATTGCAGGGTCTCTTTGGCCAGTTTAAAACTTTCCCCTGATTTTTTCTCCTTATAAGAATCAATAGTACTTGTCTGTGCTCTCTTTTTGTATTTGTTCAGAGTTCTCCATCCTGCAGGAGGGGGCAATGCAAACTCAGTCAGAGTTTTGGAGGGAAAAGGAGGGTTCATTTGCATACATTTGCATCCTATTAACACATCAAACCTGCTGACTTGAAAGGGATGCCTTGATTAGGAACACCACCAAATTACTGTATGTCTACTTCCTCCCTCCTCTCTTCCCCTTGTCCTCTCACTATCTCCTCAGCTGAGTCTCCTCTGCTTCACCACTGAGTTTTGTTACTGTACACTACACCTCCTGTGGGTTTATGTGTATGTGTGCATCATTATAGAGAATAATGCTATACGAATAATCCCTCAACCTTTGATGTGCCAAACACTTATATATATATACACACACACTTCCTATCTGTCTCTTGCCTTCTCTCTTTTTCTGCCTCTTGCTTTTGTTCTTCACCATAAGGTCATGACTCCTGGTGAAGCATCACAGACAGGTTTGGAAGAGCTGTGGAAACATTTTAAATCTGTTTATGTGTGTCTCCAAGCACACCTACAAATTGCTTATGCACATGACCAAATGTACTGCAACGTAGTATGTTAAGAGCCCCCTAAAGATGAGCTGACTGTCAGCTGACTGTGTGGGTGTTGGAATATAAATGTGCTCCCATATCTCCGCTCACCGATTTACATCTCTGATTTATGTAATGAAATACTTCCTGGCTGTCACTCACTTCAAAAGCACAGGAGAAAGTAAAATTATCTTCTGCTTTCACTGTGTTTGATATCATGGAAATATTCCTGTTTTTTAATGCTGGACTCAGCTAGATGGAGCAAAACATCTAAGACAGTCCACGATTCATTGCATTATCTTGAAAAAGAGCATCATGGAAATCTTAAAACCACATTAAGATTGGTAAATATTTTGATTTTACATTGTTATTTTCTCTTGGCACTTGACCTGCCGGTGGGACAGTCAAAATTCATGCTGAGCAGCCAAATATTGTGCAGAGTCATATAACTTTATTTTCAATCGAGAATATTGAGATTAGATGTAGTCTTGGGTTTAAATATTTCACTCACTGTAAACATCATATAGCTTCTTTGTGCAGTAAAACCATCAACATGGTGGACTTTTTCTCAAACCTTGAAGGGAAGAAAGGGAGACGTGCATGTTATGGTGTTACTGGTATACTGCTAATTCGGCAACATTACTCAGCAAGTTCGCACTGTATTCAATCAAGGATCTTCATCAGGAGGTCTACATCGAAGATAATCTTCAATAAGAAATGACTGCTGGATTTAGCTTCCTTTTACAAAAAGTGCACTTATTTAAGTTAACATACTTGAATAGTTGCTTTGTTCGGTCGCTTAGTTTCCAAAAACAACTTTTCCTGTGAAAAAGTAAAAATGCTAATGTGCGTTGTTGTCCATCGAAGGCTTCTGTCTCGATACAACAAAATGTTGGCTTACATAATACTGTTTGTTCTGTAGTTGCATCCAACTTTTTATTTAAATGCAAATAGAGTTTTTATTCTTTGATGGCCGCTGTTGGTGTTATGCAAAATAGACTTTTACTGCAAATCATTAATGCAATCATGAAAATTAAAATAGCAATAAGTCCAAGAATTGAAAGACTTAGTCTTCTTCCTGTATTTTACATGACTGCTTTAGGATATTCTTTATCAAACTGTCTTTAAAAACCTGCAGTTGGCATCGTCAGGGTCCAATTGCCACAGGCTGCAAGGGTTATTCACAGGAAAACGTCATTGTGATTAATGATCATAATTAGTCAAAGTACTTTTATTCAAAACAGTGTTGAATTTGACAATTATTTAAAGCTTTCAAGGATTACCGGCTGCACTGCACATCCCAATTCTCTATTCATACCATGTGTGTTGTTGCACCTACATACAGAATCCAACAACAGACAACAGCTTCTGGTCTTATAGTTTAAATTCTCACGTCAGCTTTGCTATATTCAGTCACAATATTACTTTTTGAGCACATTATGTTTGCCATAAAGAGACTGTGTGTGCATGGAAGAATGCTCACACTGTATATGTGAATGTTTGCCAAAGAGCCTTAATTGGATACTCTGCGCTGTTTATCAAACCGAGTGAGCTAATGCAATTGCACAATTAAACTTGTTAAATCTTGCTAATTAAAACTAACAAAGACGTCAATACAAATCAATTGCAAGTTGAGAAGTTGGAGAGCCTAGGAAATGGCATTGAGTGGTTGGCTTGAGAAAACTCACAATTATAGGAAATCACACACTAATGAGATAATAACACTAGTTCACCTCTGCATGGAGAGCACAAAGATGCATACACAGTCATGCACATACAGCTATTATACTCTAATATGTTGAAACAGCATACTTACATTTAAAAAAATGAAAGCCCAAATCTGCTATAGGTGCACAGTGATGGTACACTGCCCAACAGAAGGTCCACATAATCACATTTCATTTCATTTCAATTTCATTTGTTTTCATTTCAGATGTAGCTGAGATGGCTGAAAGAAGAGAAATGATTAAAAAATAATGTCTGATTCCTCAATACTGCACTGACTGCATTAACACCCTGACTGAGCTGTCGAGAGATCATTAAGCCTCAAATGTGCGCTAATTAAATCAGCACACAGTGACATACTGACGTTTGGCCACCATCGCTCACACTCAACTTCTCTCAGTCACCATGTCACTAAGAAAAGCACTCTGACCGCCTGTTTCCTGGTTTATATTCGTCTTCCTCCTTGGCTCCCTCCCAGCATCTGTTTTCCATTCCCAGGCACGCTGAGTGCTCCTCTTGGCATCTTGGAGGATTCACTTGCCGAAAGCAGCGCGTTCTAGCCACAATATGTGGTCTCTTATCTGTTTAATTTTCTCCCACCTCGAAAAGCATGCCACGGCATCAGCCTTGTTTATTACTGTCAGAGAGACACCAGTCGAACTCCCACTGGTGTGCCATTATTATCGCACAGATGGCGATGAGGGTTGTGAGAGATAGACGGAGCAACAGAGATGAAGAGAAAGAAAACAGAGAGGGGAGGGGACACAGGACGAACAAGAGAGAATGAGAGGTATTTTCCATTTTAACAGCAACCAGATGGTTTTCTAAATGTAGGCAGGAGTAGATCACATGTTTGTTCCTGTTATGACAACACGCCTTTAAGCTGCTCTGTTTACAGATAGATATTTATAGTGAGCATCTGACACACCTTGATCCCAGAAGCTTTCTCTTGACAAGGTAAAAATATTTGTGACATTCTTTTGTTTTTATTTACAGATTGCTAAACGTGTGTGCACAGATCGCCTGACACACGGATCGGGTTACATTTGCGTATGTTTTGAGACTCTTTTCATGGTCTCCAGCGCCACACAGATCCACTAATGCATGCTGCGTTTAAGTGCTGGTGGAAAACTGGGACATCCGGGCTTTCGGTGTGTCATTTCAAAGTGGAAAAGACTAAATAGACAGAATAGCTCGTCACCTCTCGATTAGAACACATTCATTTACCAACTATAGACTCCATACAGTAGCCTGTATATTTTAATGTATGGTTTAAATAAGCTACTGCTAGGTGGTGGACTTGTTCTTCTGCAGTCCAGATAAAAAGTGGATGCCGGCTGAACCGAAACCCTTACCACTGAGGGGGAGACTTTCTCTCCATGAATCCCTGCCGCCAGAAACAATAGTGCACAGAGTGCAATGACCCCTCCATATATTCCTTGACTCTTGCTATGTTCACTGCTTGGATGTCGGGGGTCTCTTGGGGTGACAGACACTCACATGTGTGTGTTTTTTTGTGAGTGGCTGCACATGTCCTTCCCAAAGCCCAGAGGAGACACTTCAGGACCTTGGAGAGTGACATTTTCTTGACTCAGGGAAAACTACTCTAGTTTAAGCCTCAACATTACGACTGCATCCAGTCAACACTGATTTGGTGCTTTGCCTGTAGAAAGATGTCTTGACATGCCTGTTGATGTGCATCTTGTTTCATTTTCCATTTTGTAAAAATGATATTAGTATATGTACCGTATACAATATTTCATAGTATATTAATAATCTGTATGAGGCACTGGGACTCAGTCTTTCAATCCCTGATGCTTCAGGTGCCTGTTTTTTTTTTTAATCTCCTTGTTTACTGGCAGCTTAGATGTGTGTTATTGCTGCTATGTTTTCAATTTCATGCATGCTTCTTGTTAATTGGCTTGTCAGTGTGTGTATGTGTGTACGAGCGGGGAAGGTAATGTTATGTATTCCACTGAGCAGCCACTCTCTGCACCTATGAGGCCCAAGTCAATCTGGTGTCGCTGGTCCGTGGCTGAACGCCCGAGGTCACCCAAGAAAGGAAAGACTGGAGTCCAGAGAGACAGGAGGGCAGAGGAAGAGGATTGTGAGTGAGGAAAGGAGGATTACACTCCAGAAAGAAATGGTTTGTCTACTGCACAACCACCCCCCCCCCCACCCCAAGCTTGCTCCTTCCCTTGTGCCAACAAACACAGGAACCATTGTTACCAAGTGATTGACTTTTCACACTTAGAGTACCATTCGCATCTTCCTAAAGCCAGCCCACTTTTGTGTCCTTATTGTGGTGGAAAGACTTGCAATTCAGCCACAGTTTGATTGTGATTAATTTGATCCTCTTAGCTTGTTGTGCGTCCTTTAACTCTGTTAAGCTTTGTTTAAAATCTCATCTTTTATTTCCTGAAGTAGGCTTGTTGTCAACAATATTTTGTTTCTACAAGTCTTCCAAGTGAAGACTCCATTCATGCTTGTCACAGAAATTAGCTGGAGGGCAGCAGAAAGGAGAAATATCACAGCTAATGTTACGAGTTTTGTTTAGGTTATCTGTGTTTTTCTTGCTATCTAAATCATTACACTTGCCTTTCATAATGGCCTAGCTCTTTCTAGTTCTTTTAAAACAAGTTGAGTTTTATCTCCTTTCAATTGAGTCGCCAGGAGACAATATTTCTAAAAATGTGCCACTCGTAGGCGGAAGTCCCTATCACCCTTGGTGGATGATGTAAAAGAAGAGGAAGGGGGACGAATGTTGTCTGAAGCCTTTCATAGAAGCTCTCAATCATGAAGCAAGAGGAAAAGAATACTTTTTTCTTACATTGCTGTATCATTTCTATCACAAATATCCTCGAGTCGTTAATTAATTCAATTCAAGACCTGTGTGCAATGAGAGGGTGTATATTTTACCCACATTACTCACATCAAGCCTTAAAGCACTATCCTTCCTTCACAATTTAGGTTTTGAAAAACATGTTAGTGCTGGAGCTGCAGGAAGACTTAATTTCCTCCTGAAAACAGACCCTCAGTTGCAGAGAGAGGTCAGGTCTACGACCTGCAGCACAGTCTGGGCCAACGTCTTAGCTTCCAGCACACAAACTGTGCCAGGTTTGTGTGTGTGTTGTATATCTGTTCCTTCCCTCTAGAGAGCGTCTGTGTCAAACCCCGGTCTCATTGGTGGGGGCTTTGTAGGGATCTCTTCCAAACCCCAGCTACCTCCACCTGCCAGGTGAGATTGCCTTTCTATTGCTCTGGAATAGCTTCTCGACAGAGGGCAATGAGATGGGCTTAGCTAGCCCTTGATGCTAACTATACTGAGGCAGACCCTTTCTGCCCGGTCACACCAGCATGAGGAAATAAATAATCAGCGGGCCGGAAATCGAATCCACTGCACCTCCGAAGACAGAATAAATGAACAGCGGCCAGTAAGAAGAGGTAAAGCTAAATCTCCAGCTCCTTTGGCTCAACCGAGTGACAGAGACAATTAGGAAACAGTGGATTTGTTATTCAGAGAGCCACCGCAAAACGCAGACTATTAAAGTAAGAGTATAAAGGCAAATAGGGAAGGGAAAATATTTAAGGAGACATAATTTAAACCAGTAATTACACTAAAACTATGATTAGAGTTTTTGTTCTTTTTGGAAAAACCCTGCTAAGCTGAGAAAGTAGTTAATCAAATTCAGCATCACATACTTTTATAACCGAATGCCTTGGCCTCCTGCCATGTTCTGAAAATATTATCTTAGCACACTGACTAATTTACTGGTTAGCTGAGCACTAATGATTGAATGCCTGACTATGTTGCCCAAAGCAGTGAGCACTAGTGTGTGTGTGTGTGTGTGTGTGTGTGTGTGTGTGTGTGTGTGCGGGCCTTATGACTCACGCTGAATCCCTCCCCTCTCTGCATCTGTCCCCGTGGGTTGACAAACACAACCATCGCACACAGACAGCGTTAAACAGCGCTCTGGGGGACAATTGGCGCTTACTTTACAACTGGTCGGGAATGGCACTTGATACTTGAGTTATGACTCTTTGGAGAAAATCACTGCAAAAAGGATCAAGTTTCATCTCACAAATAAAAATGATTAATTCTGTGACAAATAATGCCACAAACCGGCTTAATTTATCCCCATTAAACGTCCGGATTGATCACACTTTTACAACCTGATTTGTCTCAATTTGTTGTGAACACAAATTGAATCAGATTACGCATTGATCCTGTGCCTGGGGTGAAATTTGTCATTCTTTTGTTGATTAGGATAAATTTATGTCTAACAGCATGTCAGTTGAAGTGCGATGTATTTTCTTTTTTCTTTTATGGTGAATTCTTGTAATACAGTATTTACTGTCTCGTCTTTAGTCACTTCAAAGCTTCACTCAGAAAATACGTCCATCCATAAAATTATTAAATGACTGAATAATTACCTTAGTTTAAAGTCCCAAAGTAGAAAATATTATGCTTTTTAAACTCTAAATGATCTTTTCTAAGCAAAGTACTAAACACACTTCATAGTTTTACTGCACGATCATACCAGCTGTTATTCAAATTAAGAGCGGATGCCATATTGTTTGATGGTCCATATCTTTCCTTTAGAAAGCTCATTGCCACATGATGAAGCAGTAAGAGATCAACTCGCCCCAACACACACATTAATATGCACAGACAGTGTGTTCAAGGCCATCCCAGTGTACATCGCAAACCTTCAGTCTTTAACAGCTACACTTGTCCACAGATTACGTTGTCATAGCAACGGAGGCGAGCATTGGAGGAGGGCAGCAGCCCTTCCCCATCTCCGACTCCTCGTCCGCCTACACCTCCGTCTTTCTCTCTTGCTCTCTCTGTTTTCTGCCTCTCTTATCCTACTTCCCCTTCTCTCTTTCAACTGTCATCGCTGTTCTGAAAAAAAAAAAAAATAGAAAGCTAACAAAAAACATCTGTGCTGTTGAGGACTTCTGTTGCCTTTTGACTGGATTACAGCACATAATATGCTGAAAACTGAGAAAGACAGACGGAAGTGGATAACTTTTTTTAGTGCATTCACTTAAGCAACCAGTTGTCTTGAGAGAGTTCTGTTGCAGGAACCTAATTGTTGTACTGTCAGTCCACTTGTTCCAACAAAACAAAACAAAAAAGTATCTTGATTTATCACTTAAATCCAAATGATGTGTATTGCATCTGCGCCTCAGACTCTCACATTTGTCATTTGGTCATGTTGACAAGAGTAATCTGTGTAGACTATATGCACCTACATCCGTGCCAACTTGCATGCAGATCTGGATCTGTTTTAGAGTATATCAGGGACTATACCTTACTTATTATATACCTAAAATAAGTTTGTCTCCAAAATGACATTGTGCATAAGGGAGGAATCTGATTACTAGCCCTGCAGCATGCAAATGGATTTTATAGCAACCAGTTTTCTGTTCATGCCAATGCATTAACAAATCTCCTCTGTAAGCAGATTTCTTCTAGTAACCTGGTTTGTTGTGTTCCTGTAAACACAGTTAGTTTGTGTGCATACATCAATGTAATCTGTATTTACGTTCAAATGCATCACAGCATTTCTTGTGCTCAACTTTGACCATATATTTTCAATTTAGTGAGTCTCAATTATATTGCTGAGCCCAAACTCACCCCTCGTCATCATCCACACACACACACACACACACTTGCACATGCACACACACACACGGATGTATACTGGCACCCCAGGGGAGGCTCTTTGAAAAACAGGTCGGGTGGAAGTCCTGCGGTTAGCTTTTGGAAGAAGTTGTTCTGGGACTTAATTAGTAAAGGGCCCCACATTTGAACAGGCTAAGTGCCCATGAGGTCTACTCTCAAATCTGGGACAACTACGGCACACACACACACACACACACACACACATACGATGGCAATACCCATGCATTTATGCATACATACACACACACAGGTTATGCATACGAATACACACACAGCTGCACAGAGAAAATCCTTCCGTACAGTATATGAAGGAGTATAAGAGGCAGCTCCTATAGATATATACCAACTGCAAATAGAGAATGAAAGGAACACTTACTATCAAGAGCTTGGAACATGGCTCTGATGACTTTATAGCTAAAGTTAGCTTGAATTCATAGCAGTTGCTATGGATTCTAATGGTGAAGCAGAAAAACATCAGAATTTCCATAGAAACACGCTTCACAGCTGTTGATCCGTATGTTCGCCAAACATTTATTGACTAATACGTTGCTAAACATGTTACTTCCAGCACAGCTTCAGGATGGCATCTTAGTGGAGAAACTATGACAGTTTGAACATACAGATGAAGAAGGGCATTATGCTGTGTTTCGAAAACCTTCTATGTAATGGCTTTCTTTCCATGACTCGAGGTCACCACTGAAATCCACTGCAATTGTTGTGAAAACAAGCAGAATAAAGCTGCCGTACTCCCTGAAGGTGCAAGCTACAAACCACCCTACAAACCCACAGTGGGTGCGGTGACTGAATGATATTCAAAAGAGCAAGAAGATATAGAAAACATACAATGTAGCAGGGGAGAGGATTTTACTGAATAATAAAATCAACAATAACAGCAGGTCAGTCACTTACTTGCAGTGCTTGTGAGGCCCACTAAGCGTCTCGATGACAAAGCATTCGCCACCGTTCAGGCAGTAGGCCAAGTCCTTCTCATGACAGGGTTTGAAATGCTCCGAGTGCAGCGGAGGGACAGTTGGAGATGCTGCAGGACAAACAAAGAAACTCTTGTTAGTCATAATCAACCTCTAAATATATATTTATTCATGAATGCATTCACTCTCCAACGATCATGCTTGGTGACAGAGATAATTCATCTCCCTGTCTTCTAGCAGCCTATTACCCTTCAAACTTCATTATTGTCTCTTTACTCCACAATTCTGCAAATAAATCATCGTATCATCCTAAATTGCAGCAGAAAAAACATGTACAGCAAGTCAGTTTTCCAGCAGAGGCTACTTACTCTCCATACAAGGATCCATAACGAGTGTCTGCCACCGCCTCATAACATGCTGCACGTTGTGGATAATACCAAACACACTATTGTTTGTTTAGACCCTGCAATGTCACCAATAAAAAGATGGATGGAGGACGGGTAATAATCTGTCCTGCTGTGATTAATACTCTGTGGTCACAGTAGTGCTGTTGGAGAGCTTGACTTCTCCCAGCGATTTATCACAACATGCATGGCTGATTGTGGACAGTACACACTTCTGAGGGAATCTGCTCAGCGTACCTTAATGGATGATCTTATCATGGAAATTAATAAGTCAAGCACCAGTTGCTTAAGAGGAAATATGGAAAAACTAAAGTGACCTGATTAAAAACAGTCAAACCATGGTGCAGTTAATGGGCATCTTTGTGCTTGTTGAGGATAATTTATAAACCAAAACAACTAATGAAAATGTAGAGATTTCAGAGAGTTCATGGGCAGTCATCCATCAGCGGCGTTTTGAAAGGCTGAGATTCAGTATGTCGGGGGGCACGGCTTTCAGACGTGGGGAGAAATCAGATCTGCACCACAGTTGATGTTCTTATTAATACCACACCAGACTGCTGACTGTTTCCTTTGTGCTTACAAATGAAAAATTAGTCTGCCAAGGGCTTTCATTAGCCGATCCTCAGCCATGTTTTTTAAAGTAGCTGGATGAACAGTGATGAACCAGAACTGTATGCTTCAGTGACTGAGAATCAGTTGTACTCAACAGGATGCGGTTATTACCACTAGTGTACTGATTATTATTATTAGCTTTCTCAGGCAAAGTTGATTGCATATTTCGTGTTTGTAGAAATCTAATGCAAGGGTTGTGTTGCGTCTTTCTTTCACTCACTTCCAAACAAATGCACGCCGGCCAGAACAAGACCCTCATGCTGTCATCAGGGTATTTCTTGGTAATTCTCAGGATAAATCTTGGCTTGGGCTTTCATATTTTTGCTAACCGGGAGTGTCCCATACTAGGGACGAGAAGTCAGGACATCTTCGCCCTTTAGCCCACAGTTCTGTCTGGTATAGGTTTCCCAATGTTGTGGCAGTGCAACACTAAATCTAATCTAAGTGACACACTAGGAGCCGCATGATTTTCAAGTCAACTTTCAGGTTAAGCATTCACTTTTGGAGAGAACAATGTGAATGCTTGCGTCAAGACAATATTTTACTTTTACATGGTTTTATAGGTGGAATTGATCTGACATCTGACTGCATGGAGCTTTTGTCAGCTTGTCTTTCTGGTGACAGAGGCTGACTGACAGTGAAGGGTTATTCCCATTAAGGTGACCTTGAGCTTGACTGTGGAGCCCTAACCGGCTCTGAAAACATATGACAGTGTAAACCCTACAGACGCTTTAGATGGAGGTGAAGGCTACAGTGCAAGTTTTATATAAAATGTAGTGCATTAAAAAATATTATACATATTTGCTTTCATTGAATTCTTGACTATTAGCCTCGTTTCCCCCTCTGTTCTGGTACATGTGCAGTGGAGCTGATGAGTGACAGGGCAGGCTGTGTGGTCTGCGCGTCATGCTGTCTGTGCTCGCTCCAGACATTTCCAGAATCCTTGTAGCTGCCAGCTTTCTTAGAACTGTGTGAAACTGACAATTTATCATTTGAACGAGACAAAAGCCATCTTGTTTCTTACTGTAACAGCCACGGACGAATCGACACAATAGCAACGCAAGTGCACTGGGAGGCCAGATGCGCGTAGCATCATATTATTCACACACTAGATGGGAATTACAAAGTAAGCTTGGCATGACAAAACTACTGCATGAACATGGGTCCATGCAACGATCAACTGGCACCTCAACACAACCTCTTTAAAGCCTCACTTTGCAGTTCACATGCATTCACAAGGATATAATGAGATTAAATTCAATTTGAAGAAGAGTATTTTGCGTCTTCCTTAGCACTTGTGTGGAGCAACACCACTCGATTTTTTCTTCAAACATAAAGGATTTCCCTCCAGACATGATTTCATGCTTGGACTGGGCTGTGCTGTTTTCTTAGTCGTGGCGATAAGTGACAGGAGCGCCATTTATCGTCCTCTCCCTTTGTTTTTTGTTGACAGAGTTGTCACATTGCACTGTAGGTTGTTTAGCTTAACACTCGTCACCTGTCAGCTCAGACGCAATACGCACTCAAAGTCATTTTAGGAGTGAATGCCAGAAATCATTTCAGTCTGCTGAAAATATCACTGCAAGTTTGAAAACATTGCTCACAGGAAGGCACACGTCAATCATTGCAGAAGAAAACAGTCCAATTTACTCCTCCCTGCTGTGAAGAGAGAAGGAGGGAGAGACACTGCAAGGATCAATAAACCATCGGATAACACAACCCTCCTCTTCAATCTCTCTTTTCCTTCTATCGTCTTCCTCTCTCTCTTCTTACAGGAAGAAAATGAGGAAGGAATGAGGAATTTGTTGTTTTTCACCTTTGCATCAATGCACTGCTTGGTTGTAGTGGAGAAAAGGCAGCAGCCATTTACAGTATGTACACTTACAGTAGAGTACACTTAATAATTTAATGATGAACAAGATCAATCAGAGCCCTTTCTGAACTTCTATCAGTGACACTGATGTCTTTAGAAGGCTCACAAAGAGTATGCTAAAGAGATCAACACTGAGATGAATCCAATCACTAGTGGGTGCAGTCGATGCAGTATTCATGACTTAATTATTGTTCTTCCATTTTGCAAATCCAGATCAGTGGGGGAATATGCAGGCTGAATTTAAGCATTTGCAAATTCAAATTTGGAGACCAGGAAAATGCTTTCATACTACTAATTTGCGTTACCAAATATGTTTTGTTAGGTTTAAAATACTTGGTTATGGTTAGGAAATGTGTCCCATCAGCGACTTAAGTCCTACACTACGGGGGCTCCCCATAGACTTTTTCTGGTCGTTAGCGACCCAGGACTATATTTCACCCTGCCTAATTCTTTAATTTCATTCAGTTGATTACTCAACTCCCTGGTATGCCTCAAACGATTTGTTTTTAACAATGCTGTGGTGTCAAAATGAAAAAATCATAGAAAGCATTGTTTTTTCTCTAAAAACTTTACAGGGTCGTCAGAGACCCGAGGTTTGTACAGTACCACGTCATTTCCCCAGAATCACTTGTCACTTGTGTCCATAGAGCATGATGTACAGAACAGGAAGTGAAAGGCCACATGTTCTGCAATAAATACTACTAAAAATGCCATTGAATTACATGGTAAAAGGAGAAATCTAAATATAGAAAAATATAAAGAAAAGTAATAGTAATAATAACAATCTTTGTCTGCTATTTTCAACCATATTGAACTAATTACTATTTACTGATTGCCATGTGTCATAGGTTGGAGATTCCTTCTTAAGACATCTCATTGCTGTAGGTTTCTAGGCAGCTCCAGCTGTATAAATACATATTTCTCCTGCCCTGAGATTAGATAACAACGGGTCCCGAGGCATCTGGTCAGCAAATACTTTATTAAGCAAGTCAAATATTTCCCTTCAAAACTTATCTAGGCGAGGGCACCTACAGAACATTACTGCATGATCTGCAGCACCTCTCCACAATTCCTTCAACATACACTTGTTTGCAAAAGTAAAGACTATTTTCAATTGACCCTCCTCCTCTAAATTTGCGTTAGTAATTTAATGAGAAGATATTCTCTTCGCAAAAATCTCCCATTACCCATTATTGTTTAATACAGAAACAACCAGTCGTGTAGGACAATGGTCTCTACAGTGTGGTTATACCTGTCTTTGTGTCGTTTCCTTGTTGGATTGATCAACAGTGAGCTATGAACCAGAGAAAATTACTTTCTAAAATGAACTCTATGCTTTTTTCACAGAGAATCTGAATACATTAATGTTTAAATATGCTTAGTGCAGAAAATATTACAGTTGGTCGGTTGAAATGTAAAGAATTTTGCAGTCTAGCCAAAACAGAACATCTCTAAATTGTTGCAAGTGAAAACACGAAGCTTTCCTTTGCTGGCGTTGCAATCTTTTCTAAATTAATTACCTTCAAAGGGCCAGTTCAGCAAAACGTGCTCAGGCACAATTCAAGTCATATTTTATCAAGAGCTAACTATTACCAACAAACCACCAATTATGCAATAATCTGGGAGAATGTGGATGTGGTGAACATGTTGCATTGATACTTCTCTCTCTCTCTCTCTCTGTCTCTCAGTCACTACTTCATCTTTGCTTACTTTCTGCCCTCCTCTCTTTCCTCCCAGTACACGAGTGTGGACCTATACACAGATGTATTTGGAGGGGTTAAAGCGTGACAGTCCTGTGGGGAGGCCTGTAATGGCGTCCTTCATGGATCACATTGCCCAAGAGTGGCAGATCGACAGGCAACCGGCCAGCCAGTCCGCTAGCCAGCCAGGCGGTCATGCTAACTAATAGCAAAGGTCTCTGGCAGGCTAGTCGTGGATTATTGATTGGCCCTGAGAGCAGGAATAAAGACCAGAGGCACAGGGACTAGAGAAGAAAGGATACAAGCAAAAAGGGAACATGGTGTTTTCTGGTGTAGAAAGAAGGCTTATTAGCTGTATCAGGTGGTAGGTGTTTGAGGTGTAAGTAGTAGTGGAGAGGGATAGCAATTCACAAGCAGAGACGAGAACCATTTAACCTGGATGAAGGCGGCAGAGCTGACTTAAACAGGCAAAATGTATCAGTCAAGAGTCCCAAGAGTTATGTCGGTGTTTCTAGTGGAAGCACCACCCAAACTTTGGATCGGACCTCAGCTGGGACAATAAATTGTACTGTAATACATGCATGTAACACACATGAACACAAACATAAAGGCATACACACAGTAGTAAGCTAGATGACAGAAATGTGTGTGGTATCATGCATACGATTTCTAAAAGGGATTCGGGCTAAAAGAACCAACAGCTGGCTAACACCCTGAAAGAGATGCAGATACTAGCCACGCCGCCAGGACGGGTGGAATTCATTCATTGTGTAGATGTACGAATTAATATTGTATACATATATATATATATTTATATATATGATTGTCCATTTAAATCCATCTAAGTTTCAGTGCGTGATAAGTAACAGCTGATCTCACCTGACAGCAAATGTAGTTAAAGAGCGTTAGTTGGCTATCAACCGTGGCTGAACTGAGTCAGATTTCCTCCCTCATTAACTTACTGGTGTGCTGCGTAGCTGCTCTCTCTCAGACCGTACGTGAGGGGGGGTGAGACTGTCATGGACACTTGATAGAGTTAATTGAGGGAGATTTATATGAAATTATTGGAGGCGACATGTCTGCTGGTGTCCTGGTACTGTATGGTCCTTAAATGGACTAAAACATGGATCCCACTGGTGTGGTTCTTTGATGACTGTCGGTTAAGTTCAAACAGATGTAATATATTAATATTAATATATAATCCAGACACTTTTTCAGTGTGTTTCTGCCAAATGAATATATGAACAACCAAGAGTGAAAAAAACTCCAATTGAGGAACTGACTCTAGCAGTGGTTGCAGTCTGTGCCTGTGGTGTGATAATTGAAACTGTGAAGCTGATATTTAGATTTTGTTCATGCTCCACATTTAAAACAGATGAGAAAATTTATTTATTTAATGCCTGGGCTGTGGCTTAATTGGTAGCACACAGTGTAAACCATCTGATGGTGCATACTGGAGCCATTTACGAACAAACCATCCGGAAGGTGTTACAAACAAATAGAAACTCATGCATGAAGCCTCAGTTGGTTTATTCCTCAAACAGATGTTTTATCCAGAGAATCGTTCGCATCCTTTTCTCTCCAGAGATCATAAACTCTTGACACAGTTTGCACAGTGCAAAATTATATACTTATATTATATTTTCAGTAAATTATCACATTGATACAGTTCTGCTTCATCTTCTTTAACCCACTCCATGGCAGACATATGGGACTCATCAAAAATCACTTTCTCAAGATTAAATTGTCATGAAATTTGATGCGCAGGTATAGTGAATGGAAACATCTCACTTAGACAGACTGGCCTGAATTTGGCCTCTTAGGAACCATAGTGCTATATAGAAGTAGCACTGCGGGGGAAAGAAATCTGAAGCCCAGTGTTGACTTGACTGCTGCCACCATCATGCAGCATAAAAAACCTGTGAACACCCCAGAAAAGCAGCAATTTGCTGCTCAAATTGGAACTGAACCAGGACTGTACCTGATTCTTCCAACTCCAGTTCTTCTCCTGTCTGTACAGCGTATTCCTGTCTGCTAAAAGCAAATTATGTTGTGCAACTTACTTTGCTTCCTGTCTCAGGAACCCTAACCCAGTTATGACAGCATGTCGACTGTAGAAGATGTTTTCTGTTGGTTCTGACTACATTTTAAACACAAAAACACATGGGAACACCCACGTTTCCTATTGATGAAGCAGAGAATTCTTGCACAGTTATAACACCTTTCCTCTCATAAAGGACGATGCTGTGTGTCCTCTGCAAACACAGATAGGAAAGCAAACCCTGAAGCATCTTTCCTTAGCATTTAAAGAATTCTACAAGCTTTTATCATGGCTGCCAGTTAGATACTTCTGGGTCAGTTCACTCAGTTTGGGGCCTCCTTAATCAAAAAAGACTTTTTGAACACACCCAAGGCATGCTCAGTAAACAATCCCTCAGTAAATAAAGGTCAAAAAACACATATTCCTTCTCTGCTGGTCCAGCTCTTTTCCATCACATTCTGCCCCCCCCCCCCACTTACTGCTCCAGTATCTTTTTATGTCTATCTGCCCATCTGCAGCCCACCATTGCAACAGCAGGGTCACTAGCAATTTCCTTTTTTTGAAAGCAAGGGCACCTCTTCGTTCTTTTTCAACAAAGAACTGAAACACACATATCTGTGCAAATATCTGTGGATGCAACACATGCGCGCCCCACTAGCCTCTGCATCTTTTGTATGTTTGTATCTAAAAGAAATTAACATGTGTGTGAAAGTGAGCAAATGAAAAAGCACACAACTGCTTCATACAGCTGCACACTGCGCAGTATGTGCAGTCATAACATTGTGATTAGGTCTTATTTTTTGTTATCCAACATGTAATGTTGTCAAGGACCATTTGCAAGAGTGTTAACTTGTTTTACACATTTATTTTAATCTTCTCGAGACACCTTTCACTGGAAATACTAACTAGTAAGTGAGTACGATAATCTTCGGCAACAATTTTTATTTCAAATCTAATTGGACTTATAGTGAGACTATGTCACTACACCGGCACCTGCTACCTGGACGGTGGAGTGTGTAATGATGGGGCGAGGGGTAGAGGGAACCTTTGTGTGCACTACTCCCTACAAATGCCTAACCCCAACCCTTACCCTGGTGTAAAACCAAGTCTTAACCTTCAAACAGTCCTTTGAAGTAGCGAGGATCACTTCCCATAGCCTCACTCACAGAAGCCACAGCAGTTTTTTGAGGAAGGGTTGTACCTGCAACATCAGACACAGGGTGGCTATGGTGGTGTGAGGATATCATTATTGCACAGCATGATCCAATAAAGATAACAGCACCCCCCCCCCCCCACACACACACACACTCTTATACAGCTGTCCAATAAATATCCACCAAATCACCTTCATAGATACCAAGGCTCTTTTGAGATAAGAGCTGTGATGTGCTGTCTTTTTATAAATTGCTTTGAATACCTCCATTGCAGATTCTTTTCATTGAATTGAATGTTTTGTGTGGTGGCCAAACACAAAATAGATGAATTTAAGAAAATTCCAGGAATGGTCCACTCGCTGTAAGCGAAAGGTTTTGGCCGTGAACCTTTTATCAAAATTGTTCTGCCAGAAAGCCAACGTGCAGGGAGGCAGCCTGCCTGTCCGCTTTTAGAAACAAGTCTTCTTTCTTACGCCGTGCCGGGAGATGTGTCTCTCTATACTCAGATCAATGGGAGACAGACAGCGTGGCCAAGCTGGTCAATAGAGCGAGGGATGAGTAGGCGAGAAAAGAAAAGCAAAGAGGGCGGTGGGGCTGGGAGGGTTAGTTAAAGAAGATGAGAGAGAGGAGATGGGATTTATGGGAATGATCCCTCTTGTTGAGTAAAGGTGCAGCAGCTGTCCAATTCAATCCAATGCTTTTGTGTGCCTGCATGTGTAGGCTATGTTTTCTTACATTTGTGTGTGCGTGTGTGTGCACATGTGCATTTCAATCAGTCTGTGTGGACTCAGGGGTGCTGCACAGAGGTAGCAGAGCTAAGCAATGGCAGCCACTGCATTGCAGATACTTGGCCCGGTGTGGCATGGCACAGATAGACGTGTGTGGCTGACTGTACAGCCAAACAAAAACAAAATGTCAGTGTGTCAAGATAGCTCCGCGGTCAACAATGGGCTAATCATGGAAATCTGACACTACCTGCTTTCTCCTGCTCTCTCTCTTTCATGCACACCCACAGACGTGGAGGCACACATAAACACACTCCAGTGGCTCATTTTAAGCACACCTGCTCGGTGCAGATAGGCCCGCCACAACTGCTAATCTGTCTGTGTGTCAGTCAGCCCAGCCTGGCCCATAAAGTCCCCCCCCGCTCCTTCCTGTTCTCTTCTCAGATCGTATTGTGGGACACCTCCAGGGTTCGCCAAATAAATAGCGCTAAGTATCAGGCCTCGTCCCGTCCCCCTAGCCATCTGGCTCTATAGTGGAGAAATTCATTACTCTCCAGGTGATAGCTCCAGCACGCTCTCTCTGGATTGGCTTTGTATCCCTGCAGGCTCCATTCTGACACTGGAGATTATAATCACAAACTGGCTGCTAATGTGAATGTGAATGCTGCTACCACCGCTGCTGCTCATACTAATATTCCTTCCCCTGCTAGTCTAAAACTGCCATTTCTAGTACTAATGCAACAACACATACTCATTAATCTACTACTACTAGTACTACTACAGCACAGTGCTGATGAAAACAGTAGCTGTTGGGTTTTGATAGGATTACATCAATCATCTGTTTATCAAATCTGAATCCTTTTGAATCCCTTATCAAATGTTTTTAGGTTTGTCTTTCAACAGTTTAACTTTAAGTTGTAAACAAAAGGTGACATCTACTAACTAAAACTGAATGAATGACATTCAGAGTATTAAAACTCAGATATATCACTTATTACTTATTACTCATTTAGCTAAATGACCACCTGACTGCTCTTTACTTTCCTCTTTGCTAATAGAAGTGAAAAGGATTTGATAAGAGATCTGGATGTGGTGCTTAAGGAATGCAGGGTTTTTTTTTTGTAATTCAAATCAGTATGGAGACTCAGCCCTAACTCTGCGACTACTGATGCCGAAACAGAATACAGAAAACAGAAAAACTCAATGATTTTCTTTAGCTTCTAATTTTATATTTCGTGGCTTGTACACTATGATTTTGTATGTTTTCTTGTCCGTCTTGTCTATCATTTGTTAATCATTTCTGACTTTGTACGGCTTTGTTGCTTGCTGTAATGATAATTTCACACTGCTTCGCTCTAAGTGTTTGTTACAGGGTGATGGGTCTAGTCAGAATGGGAGACAGAAAAGCCAAGTGACTTTCAGCATTGATTCATTCTGCCGATGAAGGTACTTCTAAAATCACACAGCATTGTGTTGTATATAATTCTCCTGTGCATGGCAACTGTGCCAGCTACCTACTCTCCTACTAATTTCTCTATTTTAACACTTTGCAGACGCAGTCAGACTTTTACAGGCTCCATCTCCCGAGGTTACACCAAAACTTGACTTTCTGTGTGAAACTTAAACTGTGTCATGCAGCTTGCTAATCTGGCTCACCGTATAACATTCAAAAAACAATTACCTGCAGTTATAATGTGAGGACTTAATAGATACCGCTGTAATTATCCCTGTTTGATCTTGCCTCTGGCCTGTGGTCACTACCATCTCCTTCCATGTCAACAAAGCACTCAAAGGTAATTCTTCCAGTCTTCATTCTTTCATGGGGACATCTTAAAATATAATACTGCATCTAACTGTAGATACTGTAATACTTGACCTAGCAAAATTCAGGTAAACCTAATGTTCACATTCATATGCCACAGTCTCTTGGGCCACAAATAGGACAATTTAATCCCACAAACAGTAGCTGTGATGTATCCTAGCAGTACTCGATCACTATATTTTCTACCAGCTCAGTCACATTATAGTAATATCTCTTCTTCTTGTCAACCGGCAGTATAAAATGCTGTGCATGTACCTATAATAAGACTATATATATGCTGGCACGATCCACACCTCTGTTGTGTCTGGCAGCTTAATCTCAATACTGTTTATATTTATTTTGTGAACTTTTTACGTCGAGCATGAAGCCACATTTCACACTCTTTGGCCATGGCACCAGGTGGTAAAATACTTAGCTTACTGCCAATGTTGAAAACAACCACCCCTGTCACTTCATACATCTGTTGTTTTCTTTAATTTGTCAGATTAAATGCTGTAATAGTTGAAACAGCCCATAGAATCTTCTCTTAATGGGCCTTATGATTAATGTACAGGCCAAAGAACATATTTCTAGGTTTACAGGTTGCTGATCAGACGCCTGTGTATACAGTATGTGCAGCTATGGGAATTAATAGTTAAAGTGCAACTTGCAAATACAGAAGGAAAGAAAGTACAGCCAGAGTGTTAAATCACTGTAAGTTAATGTTTCCACTACATCAGCAACTATGATGCCTATGAGGTCCCTTTGAGTAAACCACTTAACCTGTAATTGTTGCAGTGGAGCTGCAGTAGAGCCAACAATCGAGAACTGAGATGATGCTGGGCAGCTTGAGGTTGAGAGTCTGTCTGATTCTTAAAAGGAGCAGCTTTGCTCAGCAAACATTTTCTATTAAAGTCGCCAAGATTCTTCTTCTTAAAAGCATGCCCATTTTTCTAGGCTGTGCAACTTCTTTGTGTGTTTGTGACATAGTCATGTCTTTGGGGATGCAGACATGGATGTTTCTACTTTCCAAACAAGGCGTTCACTTTCTCCCTTTAGTGCAATAGTAAGCATATTTTTGAGAATCCCATTTTTCTTCTGATAATCATTCTATTCATCAAGCTCATTATGCAGACCTCTAGACAAAGTTATGTCAGCGGAATGTCAGATTACTAAATAAAGCCCTAAACTACCCACATACCATCGGACATCTGCAATTCACAGGGAATTACATGGCAGCTCAACATGTGCGGATATTCAGAGAGGTTTCAGACAAAACAGATTCTTTTCAAGATGTTTTAAATCTGTAATCCACAAACAGCAAGACAGTGATTTATGGGCGCCCTGCCACACATGTGCTCACTCACACTCTGACACACAGTGTGATCAGTTTGTCAGCCCCTGGACCACCCCGCTTACATGGAATGCAGAGTGAGTTTCTTAATTAAGTCGAGAAGAAGCTATTACTTTTGGGACACACTCGATTGTCCTCGCTCTGTGGCACCAACGACTCTGGGCTTCTAATCAAATCATAGAGAGAGAGAGAGAGAGAGAGAGAGGGAGAGAGAGAGAGGGAGAGGGAGAGAGAGGGAGGGGTGAAGCTTGACTGACTGTCTGACAACAATTAACCCCCTCTCTAAGACTTCCTACAGTGAACATGGTCTTTGAGGAAAGGTTTATTTCTGTGTAGAGAGTCTTTAATATGTCCTGTAATGTGTCCATGCAATTACATTGGTGGCACATGTTGCACTGGAGAGCACGGAGCACAAATGAGGCACTGTGAACAACACAAGCAGTCGACTTCCAGTAGGGCTTCCAATGATCAGTTTATGTCCTGAGGAGTGGGTTAGTACATTCAGTCAAGTTCCCTTTTGTGGTACCTTACTTGAATATTTCCATTTTGTGCTATTTTAAACTGTTATACACACACATTTATTACAATTTCCTTTTTCATAATTCACACTGCAGATTAAAATTTCACATAGAAAACACATGATCAGTTTAGAATCACTGGTATGATACATGGTTCTCAGTGCATTTCACTACTGTTACTTAAGAAAATTGGGAATGCAGTGCTTTTAAGTTGTTATTGCTACGTTTAGTGAAGTGAAGAACCTGACTAGTAAATTATCAATTGCTTGTTTAGTTTGTGATGCTATTTAAATGTATGTAACTCTAAATTATCTCGCATTTATTTACTATTTTAATCCATCAACAAACATATTTTCAATATGAAAACAAGTGCAACGTGATCACTGAGCCATGAAGCAAAACCTAAAGTACCAGCTGAGGCAATAATGATTATGAAAATGAATAGTGAGGCGCATGTCTAATGGTAATTGGTTTAGTTCTAAAGTTTGCATGCTCACTCCTTCGATTCTTCTTAGTGTTGAGATCAAAATAGCTCAGCTTTCATACAAAAGGCTTTACAATTCTAACAGGTTTTCAGTTGTCACTTGGCAACGACTAGACACATGGCCAACACGTTCCCTGCACATCTGTTTAGCTAACACTGAGGTTCCCACAGGACTCAGGGGTTCTGTTGCGTTACGCTCAGTGCAGGCTGGGGTCGCTGAGAGGCCACTACGAGTTATAAAGGTTTATTAAGGTAAAGTAAAGTTATCAGAGGACTGAAACATTCTGCTTTTACACTGTGATTTTCTATGATGACAGAAACAACACAGCTCCACCACGCAATGCTCAGTGTGGTTTCTTTTTGGCGCCACATCTGTATGGACATTAACACCTTGATTTGGAGTCAATCGATAGCAAATAAACAATATTCATAACATCTGTTAACCATGACTGTAGTTTCCTCCTGGGCTGGCCTCTGCACAATGCAAAGCAAGTGTAAAAACAAACATGACAGCGAGTAAATCTGTTTTCCATGGAGTCCAAATTCTATAAAACGCACCACATTGAGTCTCAAACATTTCGGCATAATGCTGCAGCCTGCGGGCCAAATAAAAGATAGTCAAGCAGTGAAATAAACATCTACAGCCTGCCGTTCTCTTCTCACAGAGCTTCCACCTGCCAGAGCTGCAGCATATCTCAGAAAAGGAAAAAGTTTGAAAGTTGATTCATCTTCTTCTGCTTTTCTTTCTTTTTGTTCTCGCCATCTCGCATCTCCTTTTTCTCCTCTATCATTTGTCTTTATCTAACTCTTGTGCTCTTTCTCTTTGTCCATCTATCATGTTCATTTACCTATTTACTTTTCTTCCTGTGCTTCTCTCTCTTCTTCCTGTGCTTCTCTCGCTCTCAAAGAACAGAATTATAAATCAAAAAAGAGGTGCCCAGAGCACACACTCACAATCAATACAAACAACTTCATTGCTAGCGAAGAAGCGATGTGATACACAAGCACAAACTTGCACATGAGCGTACAAAACAAACAGACACATATTTGCTTGCATTCTGTAGCTGCAGTGCCTCTCAGCTCATGATAAGAGAGCAACCAGGCCAGACCAGAATATCTGACAGTGTTTGGTCTTTGTGGCCTTCTATGTTTGGAAAAGCGAGGCTTTAGAGGAAAAGCTTGAGGTGACGGCTTTTGTTTGAAGACAAAACCAAACACACTTTACATTTTAACAATCATCATCTTTCACAACCCAAGATGTGTTTCTTTGTCCAAAAAAAAGATAAGGAAGCTGAAATATTAGATGTTTCCTTTGGGATTCCTTAACATGGACTCAAAATGAAGAGTATGAATAGGTCAAGTCAGTAATAAGGACCTTTTGTCTTGTATTAAATATTATTCATAACTTTACATGTCAAATGTTTTCTCACACGCAATTTGTTTTGTAAGAGCTGAGATCAAATCAGCTGAACAAAACACTTCATTTCTTGGTAAGTGGGTGCAAAAACAGTCCCTGCAGTGATAATAGACAATAATTTCAGCTAAATATAAATCTCTTCTGTGACAGTGACTGTAAAGTTAATATAAAGAACAGAATGGCAGTTTGACAAAGAATTGGAAAAAGGCTGTGGTTTACCAACAGCTGGAAGGCTTGAAAAATGACCCAGCTGCCTCTCTGTCTGTCTATTATCTTGCAGTTCTGAGTTGATTTAAATACATCAACTCGAGCTAAACCTATTTTAGTTTCCAGAATGTATTTTCCATCTTCTAAATGCACTAGTAACTTTCTGAATGGGGGACAGATGCATTATCTTAATATGGTCTATAAAATTCAATGAAGCAATAACTCACAATCGCTCACTGTGAACTGACATCAGACGGGCATCTTTTTAGTGCGCTGTACAGGAAGTAGGTCATACAGTACAGTCGCAGAATAATGCTTTGCTTTATATCTACAACAGCTATTTCAGATTGTTGTCAATGAGCTTTGGGAGTTTGGAGAGCGGCTGAGTCACGTTATGTCATAGACGTCTGCTGATTGGTCTGTTACGTGCGGTCGCGTTCAAGACTTGTAAGAAAAAGACTGAGCTCTCAGGATGGAGTCTGGCTGGGTGAGGCTGACAAAGCATTTAAGTCTTAATGTGAAAATCATGCAATGAATCTCTTTTTGTCAGAAATCAGAAGTCAGGCTCATATTACAGCGACTTTAGATCTGTATGACGACACCTTGAGTCATGTGAGAAGCCTTCAGGCTGTCTTAATTTCCCCCTCTTTTTATTTATTTCTCTTTGTGCCGCTGTCTCTCTGTCTGTCTCACCCTTTGACACATTGTCAATGTGTCTTCCAGTCGTTCTTGGCAAATGTTCTGCATTCAGTGTCTCACTTTCCCCTCCCTACCCATTTTTTTCCCGTCAGGCCTGCAAATGCAATGAATTTCGGAGAATCCATGTGGACCTCTCCAGAAGCCATAACTTTCTCTTTATTACCCCAACTGCAGTCACACACACAACACACATACACACAAAATGATTAAATTAATGATCTATGCAGAACTATCAGTGTATACAAATATCCACCCCATACTCCCTCTCTTGCCTTTGTCCCCTCCACCTCTTCACCTCTTTCTTGTTTCTTCTGTCTTTATACTCCTGCACCAAGTACACAAGCACACACTACACACACACTCACACACACCTACACACACACTACACACACACACACACACACCTTGCCTTTGCTCCTAGCCAGCAAAGGGAGGTGCCAGGTGGAGGAGATCCATCACAGTGACAGAGGCGGAGCAGTGCAGGCAGCAGAACAGCCATGTGTGGCTCTGTCTCTGCCTTTGGAGACGACCTTGTCAGTCAGTCATTCATACAGGTTCTATTAACATATGGTGATCACGCAGAGCAGATTGATATTATTCTGCCACAGAAAAGAACATAGCAGAGTGTATTTGCTGTTGTTACATGAGAAATTCTTCAATGTACTTTAGACTATTTCCTTATAGTTTAACTGAATGTGTAAAAGACCACCTTCCTATTACAGCAACCCTCCTCCCCCTGTGGGCAGAGCCATGTTGCTTGTGGTGTGGTGTTGTGTTTTGACATGCTGCAGGTTAACCATGAATCAAACGTGCTAGTTTTGGTTGAAAAACACACCTAAACTTCTGCAGGAATTCGTTTTTTACATTAGCATAACTCAAAATAGCTCAAATACAGCTCCAATATGGCTGTAAGGTGAAGTGAATAATACTCTCTGCTTCATGCAACACCATTCTCTGCCTCTGCTTCATCTCTTACGTTCTTGAAACGGGCACTGCATCAGGTATCATTTACTATCTGCTTAAGTCTCAAATATATTGGGTTCAAGCTTAGAGTAATGATGCCAACATTTCTTATTAAAACATATTAGTGAACGCCTCAATCAAAGTTTTTCCTTTGGTCTGTTATCTTGAATGGTAAGGCATTCTGTTCTTCCTTCAGCCAATGGAGTGTTTTAGATTAGATTACCTGTAAATAATTGACCCGTTCTCTTGTGGCTCTTAAAAGGTCAATGTGGTAATTCAACATGCAGATGGGCGCAGCAGCAGCTTCAGCGCTCAGGCACATCTACACCGAGCAGGTTGGGAGACTTTCCTTATCCTGACCTGAGGCGATGGATGTCCGACACGTTTGTCATTCCCACAGATGGCGTGAAGAATACACTTATCTGCTTGGTGAAGGGAACATGGTGGACGGATTAGATTCATGCTGCATTTGATTTAGCCACAGAACATTTCAGAGCATCCACTGGGCCTTTGCAGCTATCGGCTGATTCCACCTCTTTTCCTTTCTCCCTGTCATCAGCCGAGGTGGCTGGAGTGACCCCAATCTCTCTCTCCCACACATACACACTAAAACACACACAATCAGTGAAACCCTCTACAAGAAGCCTCTGCTGGAAAACCCTGTGGAGCCCTGAAATTAATTTGTCCACATGAGGAGAGTCCAAGGAGAGAGCCAGACCATGAAGCAGAGAAGAGGGACAGATGGAGGGAAAAAGACCAAATAGTCCTTTTCTCCACTCTGATTGAAGTCCAGTGACTCTATATTTATGAATTTTGAAGTTACAGGGTTTTGAGCCATTTCCTATAGGCTCCAAATCTCACAGAGAATAATTTTTACCCTCCAAAGAGAGCATATGGACAGTGATTTTATATCTTAGGTGACATGAGTAAAGGTCATGACAGAAACCAAAGTAATGTGCTGAAGAGCAAAAGTTTACACTCAAGGGGATAAAGCCTGACATCTTGACAAGTGTCTGTCACAGAGAAATGTACACCAGGGGGTTAAGGATATAAAGGACACAGGGTTTCTGAACTGTTCAAGAATTCTAATCCCACATGAAGAAACTGTGCTATATCAATGTCAAATGTCTCTATTTAAGCTGTACATATATGGATCCCTTGATACAAGGTTGTCCAGCTTTGAAGAGAGGTTGTGCAGTAGATATCCAACATGAAATCTAATCAGGAGAGTTTAATTTGCATGCCATGAAAGCAGCCTGTCTGAAGAGTATGTATTTGCTGATGGCGAGGAGGGGATAATTTCAGAGGCCACTGCTTGCTGGTGTGGAAAATCACTGTAAGAACTTCCGCTTCGAGAAGCAAAATAAACACACAGGCATCAATCCATTACCTTTTCTTTGGGGGAATTCTTTCCCTCTCTCTCTCTGTGGCGAAATGAAGGTATCATTTTTCATAGCATGAGCGAACGCCTCATATTCTTTTTTTCGCATATCATGCCTTTGGAAGGAATCTGATTTCTTAAGAGAATTGTCCCATCTCTCTATCGCTGTGTGTGTCTCCCAGGATCTCTCTCTTCTATCTTCCCAAATAAATAAGAGATGAAGACGATGATTGCTATTATTTGTAGAAGGGGACACGCCGATGGATGGATCACGGATAAATGAAATACTAACTTGACAATGGCATGAAGAGCCAAACAAAAATGACCCAAGTACAAAACAAGATAAACTTGCAAAATATTCTGTTCTTAGGACAAATCCTTCAGATACTGATTGAAAGATTTGACCAGGATTGGAAATACTATTGAGGACACCAACATCATGTCCTCTGTATATTTTTAAATACCCATTTCCATTTGTCACACAAAGATGCGAATGAAGAGCCTCTCATATTTTCTAAAATCTAACACTCTATATTGTGACGATTTCTTATTAAAATAGTATTTGACAAGAATAATAAAACATTTGCCTGAACTCCTGGCCGTTCATTGTTGCCTACAATCTCTAGTGTTTGGTACACTGGTACAAAACCTCAGTGCTACACAGAAAGTGATGTTTTGTTTTGCTTTTTATAATGAAGAGAAGTAATGAAATGTTTCCATCCTGCATGTGTTTGTCAATCCACCGGTATTGTCATCAGAAACGACTGGAGTTGCAAGGTGTAACCTTCTCTTGAGGGTGGCGCTATTGTGCTAAATTATAATAGAAAGGTTAAGGTCACTCTCACACCATGATGCAATCGGTCCAGATTGAGGGAAAAAAATCATACACCGTTGCTTTTAAATTCTAGTCAGTTTCGCACTCTGATTTCACACAAAATGATTACAAATTAAGAAGTGTGAAAAATGAAGTGGTAAGGACTGAGGGGCAACTTCAAATCAAACGTTTATTTTGTTGAGTCATCCTTCACTCTACTACACCCTAATCATGAAGAGATATGTAGTTATGATCGTTATTATTTGAGACTGCAGCTAGACCTCATATGTCACTAATAATACAAGGTCTCTTGTACCATAAAATTAGGTGGGGGCACAGTTGCTGTGTGGTTACTACATTTCACCCACTTTTTATTAAGGAGCTGTCAAAATGCACCGACTATGACAGAAGCACAACACAGCTGTTTTCACCATCGTTTTACCTGATGCAACAGGAAAAATCTCCACACTCACATGGCGACACACATATATATATATGTTACCATGGTTACCAAATAATCTTGCATAATTTCATTGGAGAGTTAATCACAATCTTGTGTTTGTTTCGCTTTGCATTCACACTGCAAACAAACTGCAGTGGAATTTGCTTGGAAGCCGACCAAATAGGTTTTGTGTGAAAGCACTTTTGAGATAAATGCAAACATACAGTATTAACTGAACTGTATTATTATTACTAAGCTATCAGTGGATGGAAAAAAGATCCGGCATTCAAATTCTTTCATTCAGAATTCACCATGAGGAACTGAGGAATGACACAGTGACATATGCGCAGCTTTAGCAACTGAAATGACTTTGTGCAACTGTGCAGCATGCACACGTTGTCCCAGGTGGTGCCATCTACCAGAGCTGCTACATCATAAGATGATAATAATAGCTTTTTAATGAGCTCTTTTTGCATGCGTCTGAAAGGCACACTATGATGAGACATTATCAATAAGTGTCTCCTACAGAACAAAGACGTGTGTCTGATATTTGCATGTGTGCACTCAAACCCTGCACACGCACGCACACGCATGCAGGGAGATATGTGTACATATGAACCCACGCACGCACACACACAAAATAAACACACATGGAAACACATCTGATAAGATTTAGATGGATATTCTCCTCCATGCTGTCTCGTGCAGAACATGAGAAGCACTATCTCCATGTCTGGTATTTCACACTTCTCATCTTTCTCACTAGTGGTGCCACAACACACACACAGGTTTGTGCTTCTGTACTTGTGAGGACCCTCAATGATATAATGCATTCCCTAGCCCCAAACCGACCCCTTACTCTAACCTAAGCCTAATTCTAAGTCTGCAACTAACAGTTGTTTGCATTGTTGATTAATCAATTGGCTTAGGCTATAAAATGTCAGAAAATAGTGATGGTTAAAAAAACTCTTTCCAGAGCCCAAAGAGAGATTTGAAGTTGTCTGGTTATCTAACCAACAGTCAAAATCCCAAATATATTAAAATCGACATGAAACAGGCAAAAGCATAAAGTCTTATCATTTGAGAAGCTGGAAAAAGCGAATGCCTGGCATTTTTGTTTTATGAATTGTTTGACAGAAACTATCTGTAACTGACTGCAGTTCGATTATTTAACTAATTGTTTCAGAACGAATTATGATTTACCCTAAAATCAAGAGTAAACCCTCAAACAGCCTTTGAAGAAGTGATGTCCTTACTTTCCAAAATGTGCTCGCTCTCCAGGCCTAAAATCTGCCCTCAAAAACATAGAACATACATAAAGTCTGAAAAGAGACCAAAGAAAATGTGATTCCCGCCATTCATCCAAAGCCTTCTGTATTACTACCACTATTGTATTTAGAGAAGAAGAGCTGATTTGATGTTTTGTTTATTCAGTTTCACTAAAGGTTACCGGCTGATTCAACAGAGTGACAGTCATGACTGATTTCTTCTATCTGCCCTCCTATGGCTGTGACAAAAATTAATTTGACTTAGAACGATAGACGAATGGATATAAGAGTGAAAGAGAGCAGCAGACGGCACTATAAAGAGATAGAGGAAGCGTTCATCCATGGCCGAAATGTGAAAGAAACGCAGCCTCTCTGACAGACCCTGAAAGCCACATACACATGTGTCTGATGAAGCTGACATGTGCAGGAGTGCGGAAGAAGGGATTGAGGGGGGAAAACGAAGGTGTGGGAGTGAATCATGTTGTGCTTTTCTCAGAAGTCAAAGGCCCTTGAGCAGGCTGGAATCGGCAGTCAATGGTCATTGGCAGCATGGCGGAAATGGATCTAAAATTAATTGTGTCTGACTGAGGCTTTCTTGAAGTATCTGGTCTGACTCCGGAAGGCTGTGCGTGCAAGTGTGTCACTTCCCCTGCACAATGCTTGCTGTATTTTGCCGTTCAGTTTGCCAGTCAGCCATTTGATAAGCCAGTCAATCATTAAAAATGTATTTCACATGTGTACGTAGGAGCAGTACATCTTCGTCTAATAAAATTGGAAATGTATTTGTGACCCGCCATTAGCCTAATTGTACTGGTAGAGGGGGTTTATGGATGTTTCAGGGAAACAGTTTGCGACCGAGTTGACAGGTGCAAGATTTTTTGCTTGCTGGAGTCAGCAACATTCCACTCTGAATGATTTCCTTCTCAGACGATAACGGCATTCATTTGTTCAAAAGCAAGCCCAAAGCAAAGCAGGTTTCTAAGCATTTTGCTGGAGAGAAGAGAAGAGTGCGACAAAAGAAAATAGATCATACCAGCAGCAATTAGAACAAAGCCAAAGAAACTAGAACAAAATCTATCCCACGACAGGTTTAGAAACTCCTACAGTGTCTCATGAAGTCTCATCAAGTCCTCCTTTCAACCACAACTCTGACAACGACATGACAAACAGGGAGTCCTACATATTCTTTACGAGTGACCCAGCCTCTGCAGCGCATGATTAGGTGTAAAGCCTCCAGGTGAACATGAAGTGTAAGGAGTCCTCAAACTACATCTCTCAGATTGAGCGACATGAATGTCAATCATCGCTCACAGCTGTTCTTAAAGGGACACTCCACTGATTTTACACATTGAGAACACTTTACTGGTAATGAGGAGAAATACTCTGAATACTGTGAAAGATTCAGTAAGCAAATGACATGTCAGTTACAAATTAAAATGTTCATATCAAAGCTGTATTAAAAGTCTTTTTTTGCAGTCCTTAAGATATATAACAAATAGAATGTGTTATGTTAATACATTTGTTATTTATTTAAGCATAACAAAGCATGATCTTGCAAGGTCTGCTTGTCTTAGTGTATTTTGGGAGTCTTGACATACTTGAGACATGTTACTGCAGGACATAATGTTTCCCAGAAGACCTATTCATGAGCACAAAAAGCAACACTTCCAACAACATGACTACAGGGTGACATACAGTACCTTTAGAACATAATTTTAACAGTGAAAAACTGTAAGTCACATTCACTCTGCTGCTCTCTGCTGAAACAAGGTTTCTCTCCACATGCAAAAGACCACGCCTTTCATACACATAAGCCAAACAGGATCGAGGCTTTGGGCGTCTGCTGCTGTCTCTGTTCTGTATATTGAAAAAGCAGATCTTTAAAGCTCCAAAGCCCTGGAGATAGAAAGAAAACATAGATACATTATTCATCTATGTTGTCCTCATACAACACAGGGATCTCAAGAGCACAAAGCATGTTAGTATATCTAACAAAACCAGCAAGTAATATTCTGTTTGATGTACTGATCCAGATTCTTATGTTATAGTAAATGTTTACAGTTTCCGGCGGGGTAGGCCTCTGTGGTGGGCCTTTGTCTGCCGTTTCTTATTCTCACACCAATCTATTTTATGGCATCATATCAGCCTAAGGTAGTGCTTAAAAATGCAATTAGCTGCCAATTAACAACTCAGCAGGCTAAAGAAAATCAAAGCAATTGACAAATTAACCTACAGTCGATACAACAGTCAATAGACAGCTTGACATCCCACTGGATTTTATATTTCCCGCCAGCCATCGTCTGGTTTTAGTACAGCATGTTTTTCACTCACTTTCACATATTTAAATGTAAATACCTTCATATCCTGAATTCTCAGAATAAAAAAATGTGCTTCCAGAAAGAGCTTCTTTTTCAAAAGGAGAGCAGGCCCATCCAGCACCCGTAAGGATATTTGACAGAACACGGTACTCTCAAGCGAGACAGGAACTGAGCAGAGAAAAACACGCATCACAGCGGGAGACAGGATTTGAACCCATGCAAATGACAAGGGTGTTCTGCTTCCGGCACAGCATCCAATGACAGCTAAGCCCACAGGGGAAGACCATGAAAGCATCTGCAGATACTTGTGATGCCTGGTTTGAAAGTATAAAGCTTTGATACCCAAAATCCCCCCAAAATATAAAAAAATAACCAAAAGTTTAATTTGTAATGTGGGCATTGAGATTAACCCAGAAAAGGGAATGCTACAATGCTCTCAGGGAGGAAAGTGTTTATTTACTGTGTTCCTATAATACTGCTACTAAGAAGTACAAAGGAAGCCATAAACAAGACAGCCATTGTTCCTCAATTACCTTATTTCATGAGCTATGCTTTGGGATTTTCCAAAAGAGGCAAATGTTTTAACATTTCTACTTTCACCAAACACATGTGAGGATTTTACAGCCTGCAAGCTACTGGGGAGAGTGAGCTACAGTGGGCTACATTCATTAAAAGATAACGTGTCATGCGAAAGGGGACGCTAACAGAGGTATCACCCAATTCTGCAGCTCTGCAGAGCTTTTAGCCTCCTTTAGCTCATTGTTTTTTTTGTAAAGTTTTGGAGTCATCTGTCCAGCAGCAACACGCAGCTATTTCAAGAAAACTTGAGATTATGAATTTCCAATTGTCCTCACTATATGAATTACATGACATTAGTCATGTGTATGTTTTCATGCAAGATCTGTCATCATTTTGTCTTTGTAATACCTACAATTTCTTTAGTAGTTAGTTGTGTGTACGCTTTAAAACATTAACTATTTGACTGCTGTAGCCGTTGTGAGTGGGTCCTATTTTCAGCGCAGTAGATATACCTTTCATTTGGCCTCCAGCTCTGCTCTTGTTTTGATGATATCAGAGCGAAAGTTTGGTGTCTGCAGTGTTTCTCAATTTCCTTTTTATACCAGCTGCCACAGTTTGTGGCTGTTTTCACCTTGTGAGTATATATGTGGTGTTTATATGTCTGTTTGTGGACAGATTTTGTCAACACGATAGTGTCACAACTGTGCAAAATGCAGATCAAAATGAAGGCAGAGTTCGGAGATGGGACGAGTTCGGCATCGTGGTTGGTGTGATCCCATCACAAGATGGTCTCTAGTTCTTTCTATTCATTTCATTCAGGTTGTTTGAATCTTAATGGACGTCTTTTGGGACTAAAGAGACTAAATGGATGTTCTTATCTTAGTAATGTCTATTAATTTAGTCTTGTAAGTGTGTGAGAAGCCATGAACCAATGAATATAATGTATTGCCAGCAGGGCAGAACGATAAAACATCATCTTTTCAAATAGCATAAATATAAAGTTTATACATACAAGTCACACAAACAGCACATTTTTTATGTAATACATTAAATATCAAAAGTCTAAATGTTCCTTTTTTAACAATAGACACTGAAAGTCACAGAACAACAACAAAGCTTTTTTGACATAACATAAAACTGTATCATTCCTCTACAACATAGTTGTCTTCTTTCATTGCTTTGTTTTGTGTTTATTTTTCATGCCTGCAAACTCCTCGTCTCCTGTTTGTCTCAGGCTCTGTGCAAATGACAATTTATTTGTCCACCATGTTTTCTTCATCTATCCTTGTCTCCGTTAATTTCTATTTACATTTGCTCATTTATCTTTCCCTGCTTAAAATAGACATCATTCTTTTATTCTGCAACCATCAAACCATCTGCATGCTCATCCATCTTCTTCTCTTCTTTCCTCCCAACATCAAGCCATTCTCTTTTCTTATCTCTCTCTTCTCTCCCTATGCTGTCTTCTGTTATTAGTCACTATATCTCTAGGGTCTCCTCCATCTTTCCATTATTCCTTCAAACTTTTCTCCTTTAAACACATCCATCCATTCAAACCTCTGCCTCTCTTCTCTCAGACATATCTGTATCGGTCTGTTTGCTCAGTCAATTGCAGTTTATCCAGTGTCACTTCTCTTCTTCCTTCCCCTCCCAAACTACTAAAAACAAACTAATCACCCTTAATTACAATGTGTTGCAACAGTGAACAGCACCCCCTACTGACATTCCCAGTCAGCAATGTGAAGTGTTGACATGTGCAACAAGGCATCTTTTTCACAGTGTCAAACATATATTTGAAGTCATGTCCATGACTCTCAGATGTAGAAGGTGTAAAGCTCATGCTTAAAGTGTAGTTTCACCCAGAAAAGTAAAGAAAAAAATCCCTTTTACAGCTGCTGGCATCTAGTCATGCAGGTAGTTTTGGTTTAATTTGCTGAGGTGCCACTGAGGCCTCTGTTGTCACACCCAATCAAACTTTCGTGTCAGGTGCTGGCTGGATGGCTGGATTGATGGATTTGTGTGTTATGTGTGTGTGTGTGTCTTTTGCTGCCACTGCTGTCCCACTCGATCTCTTGTGTCACACATGAAATTGTCCCCCATCACACTGTTGGCATGTGAAGGCAAACCTTTACCTGGGATGACAATGAATCTAATTGTTTTCTTTATTTATCTTTCTGTTGATTAATGTTCAAACCACCAAAATCCTTATTGAAATGGATTTTGAATGGAACAAATGTTAAGAAAGGCTTTCATGGATCTGTATTTTTTCATTTTCCTTTAATTGTCATCAATATTTTGAACCTATTCAGCTGCTCTCCTTTTTACTTTTCTTCATTTCAAAAGGTACAAATCAAGAGATCCAAAGTAAATAGTTGACTGTTGGTGTGTTTGTATATTCTCACTGGCCCTCTGTAACTGTCACTGTCTTTGCTCATGTCCTCATCTGTATCTATGTAACCTGTGCTCCAGTCCATGTCCAGTCGTCTCTAACATTATTAGACAAGCTGTCCCGACTTGTGTGGTGTGATAGTAAACCTACTGTATCTGACATACTGCACAGGTGTTTTTGATTTATTTAGAATAGATAAAGATAAAATCTGACATGAGGATGTAAAATCCCTTT